>NC_068357.1:92497033-92644533 GCF_020536995.1 Dreissena polymorpha | reverse complement strand
TCCGCTATAAATTACGCACGGTTTTGTGGTCTCATTAGGTATCTCCTGACCTACTGCGAGATGCACAGGCTGGACCAAAGCTATGCTAGCCGCATATGACGTAAGACCCATTTTCGCATGACGCCGGTCTATAAAAATATACTTGTTTCTTGTAAATGGAACATCTTAGCACAATACTTTTGGAAAGAAAATTGAAGTCAAACTGTGTTTTTATAGCAAACTGGCCACTTTCGGTAGCCCATTCAGTCTTTCAAGAACGATTTTCATTCATACTGAACGAGTACGGAAAACCTTTGTGGTTAGATAATGAAACGATTTTCGTCTTATCATGACGATGCAATATAATTTTGGAAATTTTTGTTTCCCCATCTTGACAGAAATACTGTGTTATCAACGGTTATCGATAGTCCATAATGTCTTCCCCGGACGATTTAGTGACCGATTACCGAGTCAAAATGCGTAGAATAATTTAATCATATATCACACACAATAATATCTAAATAATCGAATCAAACAATTTTGTTGCTTGCCTTTGAATTTTAGCGAATATGGATAAATACTTTCCGATTGTCACGAATTATCCCAATGAAGTGTGTTTTACTCTCATGAAACAATAATGATATGCAATATATTTGCATTTTTTAATAAAACATTTTTCTTTTAATATTGTTTGCTTTACACAATGACAAGATGGTTGTATCGATCGCATACAAAATAGTATTAGATTTTTCCTTTTTTTCTCCCTTTCAACTGATAAAGAATCGGCTGGTTTTAAGTTTGGTAACTCATAGCCTCATCTGCGCATGTGTTTGTGTGTATTTCAGAGTTCATTTAGAAGTCCAGATGCGTCTTCGCGAATGCATCCATTGGCTGACCTGCTCCTGTGACCGTTAAGGAGAGCTATGATACGCGAATATAACGTAACACGCGGTGGACTATTTTCATTGGGAAAAACTTTAATGTAAAGTATACTGTTCCGCGCCGCGAATTCTTTCTCCTAGGTCATAATATACTAAAAAGTTTCCCTATATAATTCAATGTAAAAGCGACAACTTTAATCGAAAATAAATGCAACATTTTGCACATAGAGACCCCCATAACCATACCTTTTCTTAAAGGCAATTCTAAGCAGAATCGATATATGCAATATGCAATAAAAAGATATGTCATGTTCAAACCAAGAAATAACTCGACACAAATCAAAATTGACTGTTTTTGCAACTTATTTTTTTCGGCCGTTTCTTAGTGGAATGTAACCTTTTTCAGTGCAATGCTTTACTATGGTCTCTAAGTTTATCATATTTCAGGGATTTAGTAGTGAACACCTATTCATGCCCTACCACTATCTCCGAACGATTAAACCCGAACAACAGTTTAAAGTGTAAAACATGCCTTCGAGTCAACATTGATATTTTTTTAGAGAGTACAGCCCTACATAAATCGATTTTTTAGTATACTGTAACCTCCAAGTGACCAGCATAGTGCAATAGTTTTAATTACGTAAAGTATACCTCCGCGAACTATTTTTCGGCGCGGATTGCCTTCAATCTATGATTTTTGAGTGATTTTGTGAACGGTACTGATCTGCGTACCGATTTTCAAAACACAACCATTAACCTTATTTGTTCTTGCGAACAACTAAAAATCGAGTATTATGTGTCGTAAACGGCAAATCGTCTTAATCTTTAATAAGCATTGAATAAACAATATAGTTTGTTATTATTGAATACTTTCGGGCGTGCGATTTTGACACTTGTCTAGTTAATATCCTTTATAAATTCATTTACAGCTGGTATATGAACGTAAACAGAGGCCAAACAACTGACTTAAACATCCCTAATGTGAAACATTATTCCTTTTTACTGAACAGATAAGTCGTTGTTGTGTATTAGCAAGTCTAAATATACAATGTAGTTACACTTGTATGTAATTAACGTCACACTTTCTAATATATCTGTGACTCTGCGCCACGGGCGACTTGACACGGTTCTTAATAGACTAAGTGTTACACACGTTTTCAATTAAATTGATTGTTGTAAACATTAAATGTTGACGCGGAAGTCAAATGTGGTATTCCGTAGTGATAGATTGACTCTTACAAGTTATACACACACAGCGGCGAAAGATAACTCGGTTTCGCGTGATATAAGGGTCGGTTGATATCTTCCTAGTCACATGAGACTGACTATCACGCCAGAGTTGGAACTACCAAGCAAGCAAGGGATGGCAAACGTTATTCGAAATCCGGTAATTTTGTCTTTTTTCTTGTCCTCCTCCTCCTCCTCCTCCTCCTCCTCCTCCTCCTCCTCCTCCTCATCATCATCATCATCATCATCATCATCATCATCTTATTCTAATTCTTATTCTTCCTATTGTTATCATCATCATCATCATCATCATCATCATCATCATCATCATCATCATCATCATCATCATCATCATCATCATCGTCATCCTCGTCTTCGTCATCATCATCATCATCATCATCATCATCATCATCATCATCATCATCATCATCATCATCATCATCATCATAATCATCAGCATCAGCATCAGCATCATCATCATCATCATCATCATCATCATCATCATCATCATCATAATATTCTTATTCTTATTCTTCCTATTGTTAACATCATCATCGGCATCGTCGTCGTCGTCGTCGTCATCATCATCATCATCATCATCATCATCATCATCATCATCATCATCATCATCATCATCATCATCATCATCGTCATCATTTCATCACCCGTATTATCATTTTCTTTTTCCTCTTCTTCTGTTAATTCTTTTTTATGATGGTCATGATGATGATGATGATGGTCATCATCATCATAGTGTGTATAAAAATAATAAAAATAAAATGCCTCATAATTATAATGATACTAATAACAATAATAATAATCATCATCATCACCACAAACACAACTTTCATTAGGTTTGTAAGAACTGTGACAAGAGCTGGAATCACTGTTCTCCAAAGTGTTCGTTTAAGTAACCACTGTTGTTAACAATTATTTTATAATGCAAGGATAACCATATTTATGTTATTCTTTCAAACTTGACTTTCATATTATAATTAATGTACATATGTAATTCTGTATACTACACTGTATGTGTATGTAATTTTTGTGAAGACAATATGTGTACATTTTTCTTTTGTCGTCACTCTGTTTATATATTTCTTATGTAAACACTCTGTGAATGATTTTCTACCGTAAACACTGTGTTTTTTTGTGTGCAACCACTCTGTGTATGTATTTCCACAAACATATGCTCTTTACAATTCATCAAAAACACAGAGGTTTTTGATTTTAGGCAACTCCGTACGTGGGTCATATTCCTGGAGGAGTATACGATGGATTAGTTATACATGTCAGCGGCACGGCCGAGCACCACCATAACGGGTGAGTAAAGACAACACGCCTCAGAAATGTATAATAGTGTATGTGTATACCAGGCAACATTGATAACGCCCAATAAACTAAGAATGTTTGCGGTACAAAGTCTCACATTGTTTTCAATATATTTGCAATCGATAATCTACAAGAAACAACATGTATATCGCCCCCATTGGTGCAAAAAGGTACAACCTTTTTTCTAATTTCAATGTCATATGATACCTTTTTGCAGAAAGTGGGCGATATGTAATGATTTTTCCAGCCGTTATATACATTTAAACAAAGTTAAACTAAAGAGTTTCGCTGATAGATTTAAGTCATAAAGTAAAGAACTTCAAGATGTTTTGTTTTCACATTTAAACAGTGGCAATCGTCGCTAATGTTCACTGTTATATTTCACTAGTTGTAACAGTGAGTTATCGTCCCGTAAGCACGGATTTATTCATATAAACCACAGAAAAACAATAAGTATTTATGAATAATTGTCAATTATGTCTCAGCCATTAAGTTCACGTTTCCGTTATTTCGAAATGTAGTTTGCGAAATGTGGTGTGTGGTTTTGCGAAATGTTATTGCACAAACAATCAGTTAAACTTGCTGAAGACGTTCCTATACATCGTCCGTATCGCTGTGTTATCGTCAGTTCTGAATTAAAGGTTAACCACATTATCGATTGCAAAATGTTGTACTGGCCGTTGCTGATAATGATTATCACTCACACGTATGAACTTTCCCTGCAAGATAATATCGCGTAGTAAAGCGATTTCGAAATAACAGTTTCACAAATAATGACGCATAACTTTTTATTACGCTATGAAAAGATTTGTTTAACGTGAATCATACATGTATTTTAATATATGTTTTTATGGTGAATGAGATTTGTCATTTCCTGTTGTTGCAGTAGCTGAAAGTTTAATGCATGTTTACTTATTGTTAACAGATTTTTGGTGGGCTTACAATGTGGTGGAAGTATTGATCCCCGAAGTGAATGTGCCCTAGCGTTCAATCCACGTTTCAATGAAGGCTCGGTAATATTTCTTTGATTGTAAATTTTGTTATCAAAGTTGCTATCTTATTAAGGTAGCGCACCTCTAATGGGCACATATCCAAATATAATCTAATTAATTATTTTCTTAATCAGCATCATTTCACTGAACAACATGCAAATTTGTAGGTAGGCTTTCCATGCTTTTAAAAAAAATATACCGATTTTTTCAAAACCACGCCCACGCTCGGCTTTTGTCCAGTTTATTTTCACCCCTGGGGTATATAAAAGTTCCATAATTCATTCAAATTTCCAAATATGGGCATGCAGTTGGTGTGTACAGATGCTGTAAAGGTGTTTAAAGTTTAAACAAAATGAAATAAGTATTCTTTTACAGACATTTATTTTTTACAAATTTTTATCTATGGAAGAGCGCCATGAAATGTAAGTGATTTCAGCCAAGTAAAAATTGGGTCGGTTAAAATCAAAGTGTCATAAAATTCAAAATAGTATCATTTAAGTCATATTTTATACTTAGTTTTTTTTAGAAACACTATATACAGCAAAAATCCAAGAACTAGACAGATTTACCGTTTACTTTTTGAAATAAAAATAAAAATGCAACATGCATGGTTCGTATTTTCAACAGTAAATCACCCAATTTCGCCATAACGTTGTTTTAATTTTAAAATTGAAGAATGTGCATAAAAATTGCAACATATTTAACAATAAATATAGCTTATATGCCATATTAAATCAAATTACGTTAGAAAATAAATAAAACGCTTCGCAAAAAAGTATACGTCGTCGGCAGGATTCGAACCTGCGCGGGAATATCCCAAAAGATTTCTAGTCTATCGCCTTAACCACTAGGCTACGGCACCTAATAGTAGGCTCTTCAACCTTCGAAGAAATCGCGGGAAATCATTAGAGGTGCGCTACCTTAAGGGCAAGAATTATCTTTGTGATTTTGGATTACATGACATAGCAGAAGTTTGAACACTATACAAAAGTATACATATAACTTCTAAATTATTATTAAGATCATCTCCTTAACGAAGCATTATTTGACTGTTTATTACTGGGCTTTGTTCAGGTCATCCGCAACAGTTTGCAATACGGATCATGGGGCGCAGAGGAGAGACACGGTGGTTTCCCTTTCCATCAAGGGCAACACGTTGATATCGCAATACATGTCAAGCCGCATCATTATTCGGTATAAATCACACACAGTTGTTCAACTTGCACACGCCCGCAAATACTAAAACTATGTTATGTTTTTAATATTACAACTATCGATAAAGTGATTGACACTTTACTAAAAATAGGCAATACTTAAAAAAAGATGCAAGTATCTTTTGTTTAAAATTTCACAAATGGTAAACTTAAGGTTTTGATATTGTATCAGTAGCGGTTTGTTTGGTTAAGATTTATATTCCGCTCATACCCGCATAATCGTTCTGGGTCATTTGATGTTGTTTGATTTATGCCTATAAATGTATTTTATACATACGTCATCCTGAAACAATCAACAATTATATTTGAATGCTGAATCACTCGAAGAAGGAAATTTATCCTACGTCGTCAAACAGACGTTCATGATCTAACTGTCGTATTTTCAATAGATCAACGTTAACGGCCGCCACTTCTGCGACTACAACCACCGCGTGCCCAAACACCAGGTGACTCACATAACATTGGAGCAAGGCATTCGAGTCAATGAGGTCCGTTTCGAAGGAGGTCATGGGCATGTAAGTCTAGGAAAAATCGTGTATATTTTATCAGTTCATTGTACTTACATTTCTTGTGTTGCTTAATTAATTTATCAACATTTGAAGCGTATAGGAATTATGTATCTTGCCATCGTGTCTTGACAATCTTCGTGATCACACCGTACATCAGATGTACACTTCGTTACAAAGAAGTATTCACGAACACCGAATAATATTCAACAGCGGACTACTAGGCTTTAGCAAGATAAATAGGTAATATTGCATGATTATGGTCTACGGATGGGGTTTATCGCGCGTGTTGAACGTGTGTCGTAGTATTTCATAACATAAATGAGTATAATACAAACCAACAGAACGCCACTTTCATGAAACAGATGATTTATATTATATATTCTTACGATCTTAAATTATAACAAACTACACATTTCGAACATAAACATAACATTATTTGAACTACGCAGATACATGATATCATAAAGCCATAATGACGGCATTTAAATGTTAGTTTAAATTGGATAAAGATTCCACTCTGTGAGATAAGTAATTCATATATTGTTTTCTGTATTTGATACCTAAATACAACCGTGTCTTAAGTCAGATTATATAAAGGTATATACAAACAACAAACACTCCGTGGCAATTGACCAGTTGCTACATGTCAATAAACGACCGAGTTTACAAATTATGGGTTTATGTTTCAGTGGTAACTGATAAACAGAAGTTTTCTAAGTCCAGTCAATTTACTTAAACTATTTGGAAAACAAACACAACAGCGTCATACAAGCAGAGTAGCGGTGCTATCTATGTCTTTTTGCAACTGTTCAAATGTAGGGACATCATCACCATTCCCCGCATCACCACCATCATGCCCCACACCACGGTCACGGTGGGGGAATAGGCGCAGCCCTGGGAAAGTTTGCTGGAGCGGTATTGAGTGAAATGATGAATCCACATCATGTAGGTCCCATGGCAATATTCCCTTAATCAACAATGTCTTCCTCGTATTACCCCTCAAACCATGATTTGTTAAGTGTATGCTCTATCCGTTAGTATTTAATGATATGTCTGTTGGTTTACTGCAACATTTGTATCCAAGGAAAAAGACTTAAGAAACGCACTAGCATTTACTGGTAATGCGTACCATGTTTTAAGCCAATGATTGTATCGAAAGATTCTTTATTATTTATGGATACATTTAATAGGTATAGAATTAGTAAACTAGTTTGTTGCACAATCTTTGAGATAGAAGGTTATTTCTTGGCTGAGGTTTAACCTGTCAATCTGCTGTATTGTTCGTTATAAAACCGTTACAAAAGAAGAATCTACCTGAAATAATTAATGATTGCTATCCTTGGAACCGGGGCTATCCTATTTAAAAAATCCATCACATGAAACACTCTATTATCATTTACTATTAAATTATTTCATCAACTAAGCACGAACTTCCCATTTTGAGCTTCCATCGACGTGCGTCTTGTGACGTTATCTTTCTTCATCTGTCGTTAACTATTTGCTTCATCTCGTCTTAAACCACTTGACCTATTTCATAAAAAAGTTATAGTGTAACCTTTGTCTAAAGTGCTTCGAAACGCATCCATATATAGGTTAGCGGGGGGGGGGAATATATTAAATAAATGGAAACTTCAACAATCTTTGAAATCTCAATGTTTATAAGTAATATACAAACATACTCTGGATCTCTTTTTTTGAAATTATGCCTCAGTAGTTATATGATTCCCTCATTTGTATACAGAGAAAAATTGTTTTATTAAACCGCTAGGCACATATATTGAATTTATGCATTTAAAACTGCATCGAGGTAGCCCAGACATTTCTGAAAACGCATGCCCCTGCATGGTCCTGAGCTTTGGTGCTTTACAGGTTACATTAAAACAGAGTTTGGACATTGACACTGTATTTAAATATATATAGACAGACATATCAATGTGGACAAAGCATGACGCGTTTAATTCAGTCTAAAAGTCAATGGCTTCTGAATTAGCATTGTTTGTAAATCATCATCTTACTTTTTATGCATAATAAGCATTTTGTATAAATGCAGACAGAATGTTTCTCTACGATTTTTGCATCTTTAAATGCCATTCGTCCATTGGGTTTTCCGGGAATTATGTTAAATACTATACAACTAACAATTAAAATAACACTCGCTGACAAAACATTCGAAATAAGAATTTTTTATAATGTCCCATTTATCTGTCTACTGTAAATGAAACAGCGACAATCAGATGTGTGTATTCTTGGTGATACCTTTGCATAATGTTGACATTATGCTGACGACCGATAAACGTGAATGATTCTTGAATTTGTTGTACCTTTGTTTCAGGCACCGAGTTTTCCTGGTTCTAATCCAATACATAATCCTGTAAGAATTTTAACTGTTAACTTTATTAAAACGGTATGTCACTCAATATATTTAGGAAAGACAATTAATAAATGAAATGTTGATGATGTATTTTTTCATAAAGCGTTTCCTGTTATAAGGATGCATTTCTATAACAATGTGATACCTCTTAATGTATCACTGCGCTGCTTAGTTCATTACAAACCACTTTGCATATAAAGCGTGTCTTGTAACTTGATCATCGTCGTTTTCCAGCCCGTTCCGTTTGTTCATCATATCGGCGGTCTATATCCCAACAAGATGATTGTCATCCACGGCATTCCGTTTCCTAATCCGTCCAGGTTTGTGTCGGGAAAATTGTCATAATGTTTCTTGCTCTTAAGACCGTCACGATATGTTGAGTATAAATTTACTGATCGTAATAGAATGTATGAAATCATCAATACACTTGCAATTTACATGTATAAATCGCGATGTGTCCAATAAAGTGAGTCGCACCTTTTACACATTGGTAAATATTTCGATTGCGGTCACTTCACCGTTTGAGGTGTTAACATATTTCTGGGCTTAGTGTGTGTGTATATGTCGTTGGCCTTTTATTTCATTTGATGCACGTCTTTAACAATATACTTGCGGCACAAAACTTCCAATGTTAAAGATCATAGCAAAAACGAGGTGGATGTTATCACTGTAATGTCTTGCCTAGTATTCAAACAGCTTAGCACTACATCTATTTATTATAAACGAGCTCAAACAGTACAGTCAATCTTGTATTTAAAGACCACTAAAGGGAGTAACCAAAAGTGGTCTCTTAATAAAATGGTTTTTTAATTAAAAAAGGCCATTTGTGATGAATGCGGACCTTTGATTTTAAATCCAGAGATCGGATGGATTATCTTCTTTTGAAACAGCGATTTCTGCTTTTGTAATCAAATGAATCTTAATATAAATAAAATGAATAAAACAATTTTTTACTTAAAATAAGTTGTAGTTGTTCTCTCTAATTCTAAATACAATGTAAATGGTTTGCACGGAGAATGGGGTTTTCCGACTCCAAACTCATTCGCGATTAAATTAACGTGCACGTTTACTCTTCGACACTTCCAATACCCGAATTTTCTCATTTAACGTTAATACTCTCCGTTTTGACATTTTAATTTCTGCATGAAAGCTTATATATATCTGACTCGATTATGGTACATAGGAAAATAAATAAAACACCTTGTTTGAAAACTAAATAAACACGCCTGATTGGAAAATTTGCTAACACAAACTAATTAGCATAATAACAATTACATTTTTTAATGAACAGATTTCGCTACATGTTTTCGATTATTAGTTTATTTTTTACACCTGTTGAGAACACTGTGAAAATGTTTGTCGCGTCGGTGCATTGTTTCTGCAATAAAACCGGCGATTAAATTTGTCACTTAACGTCCCAGATAGTAATCGCTTTAACCCGTAGACTGTTTGCAATACCTCACTGTATTATTCGACACCAAAAATTGATACGCAGTCAGCATTAACGCCGGTCAGAACCGGTCATCGAGACAAAGAAAAATGGCTAGTGTGAAATCAAAACAAAGGTTAATCGTTCACGTTATCGGCTTAGATAAACAATCAACACTGATTTGTCCCTGAACGGTCAACAGATTTACCATTTTTACCTTAAAGCGGTCAAGACTCGGGCATCAAAATACACTAAAATCAGCGGCCGCTGGTCGTGTAAGACAAAAGTCGCTTAATACAATATGAAAATATAGTTAAAACGATCGGGCGGGATTTAAAGTGGTCGCATAAGACAAAATGCGCTTAATTCAAGTGGTCGCAAGTACAAGATTGACTGTATATATAACTTCTTTTTTTTTAGGTTCACCGTGTACATCCAACAAGGCAATCACCATGAGCCCCACGAAATTGCGATGTGCGTGGATGCCAGATTTTGGTTCAACAATGACACCAATACCATAGTTCGCAACCACAAGCAGGGAGGCTGGGGTTCCGAGGAGAGGACGGTGCCTTACTTTCCGTTTGCACCGAACGTTCCGTTCGAAATTATGATATTAGTTGAGCATCATCACTTCAAGGTAGACATCTTTACAATAGTGTGTAATATTAAGCACAAACCATAAACATACACATTAGAACAAGCGTCATATATACGATGATCTCAATCAAACCGTAAGGCGTATTTCAGAAAAAAAGCTGCACAACACGCTGATTTAAAATTAATTACAGTACATTGTTATTCATAATGATGAAGTTTTTGTTGTATTGATGATGTCGTTTTTTTGACGATTTAAGGGACGCCGCCTTTATTAAAAAACTGCATAGAGCCGCTTATAATATACAACAGACGATTAAAAAAGTAAAACGTGATAACGACCCAACTATTCCTTTTTTATTCACCAGGTTGCCATAAACAACCAGCATATGTTTGAGTTCCGCCATCGACTGCAGCCCGTCGCTAAGTACGACACGATCAGAATCGACGGCGATGTGCGTCTGACCCAAGTTCGCTTTCAAGGATGAGCGCATTGTACGATATCTGAATATTTTCTTCAAGATAAATGATTATTTGTATATAAACTCTTTAGTTGCATCAATTGCTGTAATTTGTTATTTCTGTAATTAATTAGTTTGTTCAGTATCTTATTAGTTAATGTAACTATGCAGTTATTATTGGCTGTAAATCTATGTAATGAAATGGCAGACACTTTTTTGTAATGTAAGCTACTTATTTTCAAAATGTCACCCAATATTTCATTCTGAATCCATTCATTAGTTAAGACTTTTATAAGGGTCTATAACGTGCTTATAATAACAAAAACAACGGAGTGATGTACTAAGCGGGATCCGCGTTCATCCTTCTTCTTATGTGATTCTTTAAACTAGAGCATGCTAAACTAAGCTCAAATGAAACAATAGTTTAAATTTTGAAATAAAAACAAATTAATTATTATGTCACAGCTTAAAATATACAGTGTCGTGCTTTTAATGAGGCATTGCCGATTCAAGACGTTAACTAATTCATCGAAAGTCAAACTCACTATAGATTGTATGTCATATGTGCAATCAAAACGTTGTAAAACGTGTTTATCTTTACCATTTTCAAAATAAACATAATAAAATGTGTTGAAAACTGTGACCGTTCGTTATATTTTTCTCAATACGACTTAAATTTGTATTAATTTACAGTATTAAAACATTACATAATAAATATATATTTAAGCAAACCACTGTTAATTCTCGAAGATATCAGATTAACGTAAACGTTCAATGCATTTGTTAAATATCTGACGAATTGCTATACACATATTAATACTTCAACATATCACTCTACGCTAAATCCTTTCAACTTTAGTAATGAGTGTGTGTTATCTAGGAAGTATATATTTTTACAACTTAAGATGCGTCTACTTCATCATTACGACGATACGTTGTTTTCTAATGGTTCTATATTTGAATTCTGTCCCAATCAATACATATTTACAAATTAAGATTAATTGAGATTTTGGGACATTAAGCGCCTTCCAACGTCGGTGATTGCTTATGCATATATTGTTTTAGTCGCAAACTATCAATATATTTTGCATTATTCCTGGCTCACACAAATAACTATTTGCATATTAAGATGCACAAAAATCCATTTTGTCTGGAATTTTGTAAGATGCATATGATAAAGAAATTTTTTCACAAACAGTTATGCTTACTCTGAATCCATTGACCTTAAGTCTAAATAAAACGAATTGTGGTCAATCTACATTGATATGTCATGATATTATCAAATAAGTGCCAATATTCGTACGCTGTTCAACTGTGATGAAGCAAACGCATGCTTGAATAATATGGATATGGGCGTCACCTGTTACCGTATTTAGAAAATGTGTTGATAGTGTGTATAGTAAAATACCAATTGAGTCCTTTGCAGTTATCAATGATTATTTGATTGGGATTTATGAGTTAAAATGACCTGATTAAAATGGATTATTGAAGAGTGCAATATAATCTCGTTAATTGCACTGTCCAAAAACACCGGTTCTGCAATTAAAATTGATAAGTCCCCATATAGAAAGATTAAGACATAATTCCCTCGTACGTTATTAATTGTTAATGGCATACGTAGTCCCTGTTTAAGGATAGTTCTATTATTGTATTAGTTCTGTAAGCAGTTTCCGTTTACCATTACACTAATGATTTTGATTTAATATCATTTTAACGCGTTTTCGAATGCTCGTTATGGACGACCAAAAACATTGATGTATTAGGATGTGAAAAGTGAGTGGGGAAGATTGATGTAGCGGAACCAGTATTACACGCAAGAAGTAATCATGTTTGGTAATTAATTATATAGAGAATAATAGGTTAGTGTTGATTATAGATCAGGTTTATCATGCGAGGCTTAGAAAACAAAAAGCACGAGCCTTGGCGAGTGCTTTTTCGTTTTCGTGCCGAGCATGATAAACCTGATCTATAATCAACACTGACCTATTATTCTATTTATCCCATTTTTTATTCAGTAAACTTTTTTTATTTAAACAAAATAAGTTTTCATGAGTGTTTGTCGTACTTTGATAATGACTGTAGTGTAACCAAGGTCAGTGTATTACTCCGCGTTCCAAAAATAACCGCTGATCAAATAATCTTTGTTTTAAATCAGAATATCGTTCTGTAACAAAGTGTCGAGCGTTATTCATTACAATTTTAATCATATTGAATTGCAAATCTTAAAATTTTATGATATCAATATGACATTAAGTTGTTATATACAAGGAACTACATATGTTTACAACGTAGTCTAACACCACACACAATTCACTTTCGATATCAAACTATCAAGTCGATCACGAGGTGCACAATATTTGCTTCTTTGTTATAATATGTGGTTATTTTCGTGACGAAATAACAAAGATTACTTGGATTTAAGCTAATTATATACATTTTGAATGTTGTAAGTGGCACCAAAGAATTGTGAGGCAAAGTTGTTCGAACTAGAGAAAGACATTTGCTGCTGAAGTGACTGGGTGGGGCGAACATCAAGATCAACTTGTTCGACGGTAGACAGTGGTTGTCTAGGCTGCATTTCGGCCATAGTTTTGGTGCATGAAGGTGAACAAGAGGAATCTGTTGGATTGTTACATTTACTGGACTGAGCAAGAATGAACACTTTTGCTGCTGTTCAACAGATATGTTGGAATAATTGGTTATGGACTGGACATTTTTGTGCCCTGTTATGGCCATGGTTTCAGTGGGTGGAATGTTTGCATTTCGAAGTTTTTGGACCAGGAATTTGCAAACTGAGTGGTTCGTTATTCTCTTGTGCTTGAGAAAGCCGGCGTCTTTTGCCATGGCCTTCAGCATCTGACCTAGCTTGTTGACACCCAATTGTTGACGCAAGAACCACTGGGATGAAGTGTCATTTGTGCGTATTGCCAGGTTGAAAAGATGCTTTGAAGAAAAATCAGATGGACGCATATCCGAGTACAGCTTGTAAATTAACACAGGATTTCTTGGTCCAGACGATTGTTTTCTACGGTCAAAGGGGAGCAACTCGAACTGACTTCTTCGAAGGGGAGCAACAACAACTTTACCTATTTGCATAGTGTTAAATTTACCTAATACTAGAGGTTTTAATAAAAATAAATGACAAGAAACACGTTTTTTTTGCTACTTTTCTTTGTTTTAAGGTCATTAAGATTGACAAACTTTTGTGATTGTTTTTTTATTGATGCACTTGACAAATACAGGTGACGAGGTGCGTGGGAAAAAGTAGTCCCGGTTCTGCAGTTGATGACGTCATTTCGTGCCATTGATTATAGCCTTGCCGTTGATTATAGATGAAATTTAATAAACGGGGCTTTAATCAACCAATTTCGCTGTAAAAGTGGGATAAAATATTGTATGCTGAATTACAAAAGTTACAATGCGGAAAAGCCATATATACCCAAATGTAATGTTGTCCTCAACGTGTGACATTAACCTAGTAGATAAACTAGTTTTACTCGCATCTCCTGATCTGATGATGATAAACGTTTTTGTAAGTAAGACCGTGCAGGCTCAAACGTCTACATGCTATCACTTACTTAAACTCGAACATTTTGTCTGCACAAAGCCCTCTGCAAGTGGGCTGTATGGAACTTGATAAATACCGTTATAGATGAAAGTATTTTAAAGACAAGCGATATGCCTTTTGAACGTGATGAAAACAAACAACAACTATAATATGCGATATATTTAAATAATCTAGCCAAATATTTGTCTTGTGTAAGGTTTCGTTAAAAACAAAAGATATCGTACAACTGTTAAGACGTCTAAGTGAGTAAATGAGAATAAATGTCACAGAACGCCATCCTTAAAATATGCTGCATGTTTGTGAAACATTATATTTGAATTCTAAACGAATGATGTGAATTGTAAGACCTTATATAGACAAAACATTGATAGAACTGTACGGAATACCGTTCATGTGAAACCCCTACCAATTAGAAATGAGAAAAGCCTTCTTATTTCCCTAAATCTGTACGATTGTTAACGTTCATAATGAAACGCAATCTTTTAAAGTGATATTATTGACATTTTTTCACTGTTGAATTGAGCTGAAAAGAATTAAAGGTCAAAAGAGTTAGTTCAAATATGGTTACTGACCAATTATCTGCAACTCATCTTGTTTCCTGTTGCTTATAAATAGTATCTATTATATTCGATATTTAACATGACTGGTGAGTCCTGTAAGCCGAAATGATCCGTAAAACAAAAAAGTGTCAACACAGAAGAATGGAAGATTTTTCCCAATAAATAGAAAATTCGGTCGGAAAACAGCATGAACTAGATGAACAGTAAACATTTCAACAAAATAAAACTACTTAGAAATATTAAAAGAAATTGTTTGATATTCCAGCATGTAGAATAATCACTGGTCTTCAAATACTGCAATTTTGATAGTATTCAAAGACATATTAACGAAGATGGAGCATGTTTTAATAGGTGGTATTCATGAAGTTGCGGATACTTTGATTCCCGATATAGGGCACTTCGGATAACAGAGACTTGCCACAAATTGGGCACTCTGGGTCCGTAATCACCAATCCATTCATAGACTTAAGAATAAAGAATAGACTTAGAACCAAAAAAATGCGTTCAGTGTTTGGATATATACAAGCTACCACTGGTGATTATGTAATTCACAAAATGTTCTATATGAATACTGATGTAGATAGAGGTGGTTAATACCACGTTCGACTAAATATTAAAGAAATTCTTTAATATTCTTATTTAAAGAATGTTCTTTATTCTTAGACTTAAGTCTAAGAAATGTCTGGTGAATACGGGCCCTGATAACCGAGATATATCTTCTACCTGAAATGCATGTATGTATATTATGGCTATTCTTACCAAACATTTTGAAGTACGAATCAATTTGCATTGTCAAGCCCGACACATTGGGAATCTATGCATAACGTAATTACATACATATGTAAAATATAACCAATGGCGTTGTTCTTTTTCAAAAATCTTAAATTACTAAGTGCACATTTTAAATAAGATTCAACTTCTTATTTCTGAAGTAATACATTTAAAGTGACGACTAAAAATAATTGCCTAATAATAAACTTGTTTTAATGTGGTAAATTGAGATTAAGATAATTGAAAATACAACGGATCATGTGGATCAACACGACTTTGTTTAGTTGAATTTATAGCAGGACTCTAGATAAGGGGAGCAAGGGGTCTTATAGCGGCCAATACACCTCACAAAATCCTTTGTCATTGGTGCTCATTAGGATTGCATCATGAAGACGATACTAATGCGTAGCCACCCAATTTAAAAGAGATTGGAAAACTCGCTTTATATTGAGCTCTACTTATATGAAGCACTTCCCTTTAAACTTCTCTTTCCCTTTTATTATCATATTCCAAAGGAATAAGAACATGTTTCGGTAATTTGTTTTTAATTTACGTCAGTACATAAATTTTTATTCATTGCCTGCTTACTATAGCAGTATTTCACAGCGAAATCTGCATTTCTGATTCACTAAATCGAGTGTGTTATATCTGGTAAAAAGTGACGAGTTATCTGGAATCGAAGTGCCATTGTCTTTGAGATGATCGGTAAAAGAAGTGTCCATGAAAATTTGGCATCTTACTCTTTAAACATGTGAATTTCCTCAAATACATTATTCAACTAAAATTTAACATGTTGTAACATTAATGGACATATTGATCTTTTATTTCGATTAGTCGACACGTTCTTGATTTATTTCCAAGTATTTTTATTTTGTTGAAATACGTACTGATCATCGAATTCATGACGATTATCGATGAAATTTTATCTCTTTGTTTTTATAATCCACTTTTTTTTCACGACTTTCTTGCTCCGCAATACGAAGTACTATGCCATTAATCGACCAAACAATGTTACGTGTCTGAAAACCAAATGAACAGAACATAAATGCAAAAGAGCTGAAGAGCTCAACTCTCGCGCGTGGCGTTTGTTGTTATCTGGTATCGAAGTGCCATCTGTTATCAAAGTATCCGCATACCCGGCGTGATAATATCACTTTAAGCATATACATATAACCATTAAGTTTTTCCATTCGTCAATAAATGATATTTATTACAATGGTTTTCAGCAACATAGCTATACTTTGTATTATTATTATATCTAATGTATCGTTAGAAAAACATCATGTGAGTATGCATTTTTGTTCAGTAACAATATAATTGTTAATAATAATTTACGTTGCCATAATGGATAATGCATAATCCGCAGAGCAATATAAAAAAATTAACCAAGCTTCATACAAATATTTTGTGTACTTTTTACACATTTTATTTTTGTCTGCTGATGTATACCTACGTTCATCCAAGTATCTTCTTTATTATCTTGGGAAATCACAAGAAGAATTTTGCGAACAGAAGTGTTACTTACATTCAGATGGATAGACGGTCGGTGGGTATACATGTACCTATAAAAACTGTGAAAACGGTTGGGGTCTTATAAATAGCCCGTGTATATGGACAGCTACATTTAAATGCAATCAATCTCACAGATTGCTTTTACACGTGCATTAATAGTTTGTCCAACTGAGTTTTTAACTACATGATGATTTGGTTTTACACCATTTTGATATAAAAAACGAGAGGTTGTTTTTTATGTATCGCGCCTTATTAAGTTGCAGTTATTCTTCTCATGTGCATTTTAAACCACTGAGTAGATTAATATTACTAAAGTGAAACGCATTCTTCAAGTTCTTTAACTTTAAATTTAATTTTGCCATTACTTGAAAATATATTACCTCTTATACGTATTTGGTTGGTAGTGTTGCAATATGATAAACTATCAACACGTGTGTGTTGCAAAACTCCAGGCCAGGTGTGAAATCTGAGCCATGGAATCGCTTTCAACATTATTGCTATGCATATGCCGTTTCGAGAAGAATGTGACCGTGTTTAAAATACTCCAATAAATTCAAAAAATCACTTACAGATTGAAGCTTCTTTTTTTTTAGAAAAGCAAGTCAATACAATGATACATTTTAAATTAGACAGAGGAGGAAATGGAGTATCTTAAAAAAAAACATTCCATATTATCAAATTATAAACATGAAGACCTGATTCGCTTCGAACTTGTTTGGTTTCATAGAAACAATATTTATTATCCTTTAAAACATTAGTTTTGTACACATGAGTCACATTCCTATCACTTATCGTATACTTTACCGCGTTCTTCGTTGCAAAGGTAGAAACGGCCACCGGAAAAACTTTGCGAAACCGAAATTTCGCAAACTTAAGTACCCCTTTTCTTAAAGATTCGCTACTTTGAGACATAGTATGCGATAAAAGTCTTATCTTTTATTAATATTTGGTTAATTTCACTCATAAAATGCGTTTTCTTCACTATGAAATTTATAAGCAAAGTTGGGGTTCCCATGGGATTTTTGCTTTTTCCCATGGGATTTTCGATTTTCCCATGGGATTTTATCCCATGGGATTTTTTTTCTTCCATAATTTGCAAATGGGAGAAAAATCCCATGGGATTTTGAACATTTAAAAAAAAGTGTTTTATTTGCGTTTGCAAGTATTTTTACGTTATTTAAGGACTGTATATTGGTCTTATGCAAATTATATATATAAATATTTAGTAATAAAAAAATCCCATTTTAAAATGGGAGAAAAAAAATCAGATGGGATTTTTTTCTTATTTTGAGAGATTTATTCATAAAACTTCCAGAAACATCATATTTTGTGAAATGATGAACAACCTACGATATTTTAATGCGTTTAGTCGTGTTTGAAAAAAAAATCCCATGGGATTTTTTTCTCCCATGGGATTTTTTTCCAATGGGATTTTTCAGTTTCGTAAGCCGAATAAGTTTCTTAATGCGAAAAACAACAATAAAGGAAATAATAATTATAATTATGAATAATAAATTGAATAATATAAATAACATGAATATTTTTTAAATAAGTTACAATTAAAGGTTTATGCTAGTAGAACTTATCATTTCTGTTCGAGCAGATGGTTGAGTCCAATTGGTGAGTATGCCAGCTTAGAACCAGTATAAATGCATCGCAGACAGTCAACGCTGTCATACTGTACACACCGCTGGTTAACAATCTTTATTACATTTCATTTTGCAACAGAAAATGAACTCCGTAGTATAATTGATCTTATATATGCCCTCTGCTTTTGAAAGCGTGCAACACATTAACATAACAATAAGTCCATGCAAAAAACTATGTGCAAATTCCATTATAAGCTATATACACATTATAAAGGTCAGATGACCCGCGTCATGCAAAAATGGGTCTTATGTCATATGCGGCCAAAGTTGGTCCATCCTAGCTTGTCCAACCGCGCAGTCTGGTCAGGTTCTACGCTGACTGATATATAAAGTCAAGCCATGATTCGTGGTCTCATATCCAAACTCGGTAGCTCCTGTGCGAAACTTTCACCGGAAACGACGGCACCGAGACGAGCGCTCGAACTTTGCGGATGCGCGTTATATGTTATATATAATAGCGCGATGTGTTTTTTCTTGCCTCAAATTAGTAAGCCCAAATAGCGTTTTATTATGTTCTTTGCTTCTACTATTAACAAGAACTTCAACCGATACGAACATGAATTTTGTTTTAATATGTTCATTTAATGCTCGGAAAACTCATTGTATATTTAGACTACTATTTATAAAACAAAGTCGGGTTTTCAACATCTGTTTTCGGCATATAAATTGTTATTCCAAACCAGATTTTACGCACTTTACTGTACAAAATACCGTAAAGGCCACCGTGGTTACTCATTAAAATCAAGAGGGCGAGAATGCGAGAACGCGAAAGTACGATGACGACAGTGCGACAATACGATGGCGACAATTCGTTCGTACGATTGCGAAAACGCGCTAGTACGATGACGACAATGCGACAGTGCGACAATACAATGGCGGCAGTGCGATAGTACGGGGGCGACAATGCGATAGTCATATCGTACTGTCGCCGTGGTATCATCGCAATGTCGCCATCGTTCTATCGCATTGTCGCCATCGTATTGTCGCACTGTCGCCATCGCATTTTCGAATTGCCGCCATCATACTATCGCGTTATCGCATTGGCACCATCGTACTATCGCACTGTCGGCTATCGCCATCGTATTTTCGCACTGTCGTCATCGTATTTTCGCACTGTCGTCATCGTATTATCGCACTATCGAACTGTAGCATTGTCGCCATCGTACTATCTCACTGTCACCATCGTATTGTCGCACTGTCGTCATCGCACTGTCTGATTGTCGTCATCGTATTATCGCGTTCTCGCATTGTCGCCATCGTACTAGCGCATTGTCGCCATCGTATTGTCACTCTGTCATCATCGTATTGTCACACTGTCGCCATCGTACTATCGCGTTCTCGCGTTCTCGCCCTCTGGATTTTAATGTGTAACCACGATGGCACTAACGGTATTCCGTAATACTGCCAAAGCACAGTATGATTAGGTCACTCCCAATGCTCAAATCTCTATGTCTATTTTAGTAACAACACATGTCTATGGAAGGATATTTAGGTAAAAATTACATCATTCGTGGTGAATATTTACATAATGACTGATGCTTATTCTAATTTGCTTTATGACAATTCTAACATGCTTGTTGTCTATTCGTTTATACTTGATGATTGCTGCAACATTACATCATTCATGATGAATATTTACATTATGCGTGATGTTTATTCTAACATGCTTCATGACAGTTCCAACATGCTTGTTCTCTATCGGTTACACTTGATGATTGTTTCAACATGCTTGGTGACTATCCAATGTTTGTGTGTTCATTATTCCAGAAACCAGTCATAATCGGTTTTGCCACTAAGCGTCATTAACAACGGCAGTTAGCAACAGGCAGTAAGCAGAATGCAAGTTACTAAATTATGACAACAGGTGTCGCGCGTTTATTTTCCGTATGTTGAATAAATTACTTTTCGGAAAAAAAGCGAAAACATCCGAATCATTTTGACTAGTAAACTGAATAAGCTGAATTAGTTCCCTTTGTTATATAATCTCCATTAAACTAAATACGTTCATTATTGCCATGAAGACCAGTAGGCCTACACAATGAATTGACTGCCGTGAATGTTATTGATATTTGTAAGATGCAATTGGCACTCAAGAAATTATACATGTATTTTATTCAGGACATAACGGGGCTGATGTGTTGGAATTGTGGCCCTTCCCTAGTCCAAATAATTACAGTAGACGTAATCTACCGATGTGCATTGCATATCGACCTCATATTTATAAAGTAGCCCAAACCCGCATTGCCACAGACCTGTGCGTGAAACTTTCAGATTTCTCTAGTCTGTTTACCATGCTATAATTACAATTTCTATAAACACATATTTATCATTTTATGACTATATAATGTCTGTGGTATAAAGAGAAACCTGAAAGTTACAAGTACTCGTGTCTAGTACTGTACAACTATTGTACTCCTCGTTGAGAAAACAACTACTTCTACTACATGTATTTAAATATCATAAAACATAATTTTCAATCAAGTTGGAAAAAATAAATAAATAAATGTCATATAAACAGGTTTGTCATGAACGTTGACGTCGCTCTTGGTTACCAGAAAAATTCCCACGCACGGATTTCAACCGTCATTGTTTACAATCAATTAAGTGCATAAGTACTTGAATTTGTATAGTGTTTTTTAAAGGTGTATGTCCAGCCACAGGTGGTAAGCGTGTGGCTATACTAATAATTAGTGAAAACATCTTTTGGAATGATAAGTAATCATATTATAACGAAAAATCAACTTTTCTTTAAAAAAATAAGTTAAATATATATATATAACAAGGTATCCAACACGAAATCATCCGAAAACAGGATGCATCGTTTTAAACAGCCATTACTTCATCAATTTTGCAGCGATTTTTCACGATCTTGGTCTTATTCAACGCAGAAATAAATTTCCTTTCTGGAAATGTATATGTCTTGCAATATTTTTACAAATACTGGGTCAACTTTTAAGAAATAACACGATACACAACTCGCGTGGCCCAGCTGTGATCGAGCAGACAGTATTCATGACTGAAATCTTCACGGAGTAAAGGGCATTTTCCCTGCAAAGTTCACGAACCTCGATACCATAATTCATTAAAACGTATGAAAAAACATTCTTACCGTGCTTGCCGTTGCATTATGCATCAAAACTAACTGTCCAGCGCATTTTGAAACCTTTGTTTACATACATTTCAACCAACTGACATTTTAAACACACGAGTGATTTCATTGCTCCAATGCGGAGGTGTGTCTTTACAACTGGAGATTTCATTCATAAATACGGTCTGATCGATCACAACTGGGTCAAGCGAATTATGTATAGCGTTATTTCTTAAAATTTGACCCAGCATGTGTAGAAATTTAACAAGATTTCTACATTTCCTAAAAGGAAATTCGTTTCTGCGTTGAATAAGACCGGGTCATGAAAATCGCTGCAAAATTAATTTAGTAATGGCTGCTCAAAACGATGCACCCCGTTTTCGGATGATTTCGAGTTGGATACCTTGTTATATATAATACGATAGTGAATTTTTTTTTATAGAAAATTTGATTTTTCGTTATAATATGATTATCATTCAAAAAGATGTTTTCACTAATTATTATCATAGCCACACGCTAACCACCTGTGTGTCCAGCACGTGTGCCGGGAGAACAGGGCTTAATGTATTTTTTGTTAAGCTCTATAATATTTATATCGAACCTCTATGAAAAAATGTCGGTGAACATTATTCCGGTGTTAATTTTTGAAAATATTGAGGCATTCGTTAATTATGGATCTAAAACGGAACATTAATCCGCATAAAAAAAACACCGGGCATATTGCATATTAGATCGGACACATGAAATTATTTCGAAAGAAAGCAATAAGAGTTTCAATTCTACATGAGTAAGTCTCGCTGCGCACGATTACGCTCTTACTGCTCGTATATATTTGACTCTTGGCAAATACCTAGTGTTTTATTTTGCTTAATCTAAATTGTCTCATGCATCTTTATGTACTTAAAGCAGCATGACCAACAGCTCTTTCATATGTGAAAGAGATTGACACGAAATACCTACCCATCTATAATAAAGTTTATATGTGCACTTCAATATTATAGTTTTATAGCATTTTATGTGGTGCAATATAAAAGTACTCTAGTAAATTTGAAATTATGTAATCGATTTCCTCTCAACATACATGCAAAGTTCCAGATAACTTTTTCAGCAAAATCTTGGTTTACACTCTATAAAAAATCCAGCCTTTAAGTCTATTATTAATTCTTTTTTTCAGGTAAGTATAATTTTTGGCACATCCGCATTTAGGTTTATAGTCTAAGAAGAGCTCATGACAATTGCCAGGTTACAGCAGACTTTTTGCGATAAAAGGACCAGATAATGGAAAACGTTCGGCTTTTCGCCTGTTGTAAAGATGGTCTGTTATTCATAATAACGTTAAAGTGCTGTTGATTTCATAATTGTAATGAGGGCCTAGACGAGTGGGAACTCATTGATAAAATGTTTACATTATATGCATTGATATTGAGTTTTACGCATGATCACACATTTTGAATTCTTATTTTATTTTTCCAATGTGTAACCGTACGCACAGAATTTAAGTCTACTTTTTTACTAAATTTAATTCAATTTTTTACGACTTTAAGCGTCTTATCTGGAGCTCTGCATACATGCATTAGTAGCATATATTGAAATATATCCATAGACTTCCTTTGGTTATTGAAGGTAAATTACTGTACAAAAATTATGGTTAGTCATTAACCAAAAAAAAGTTAAGTCTACAAACACGCGGTTAATTTCGGTTCAGTAGCAAATATCTTACATAGAGGCGCAACTTCTCCTACAACATACAATTTCCGTTATACGCCGTAAATTTCCGTAGTCCTCCGTAGCATTTCGGAATGACTGTCAATTGACATCATTGTATCATGCATGATAGTATGTTGCTTTGTGCTTGGCTAAAACTCACATCTTGCCATCGCGTTAATTTATTAAACGCATTAATATTTGATTTCATTATGCACTGTGCCTATTGCACAAGTCTCTCTGCACAAACCAACATACACATATGCAGCATGCAATGAACGAACAAGAATGTTGCATCTGTTCACATGCATGATACCATTAAGCAGAATGTAAATAGACATTGGACATCAGGCAAGATGTAAGTGTCATCAAGCATGAAAATGTGTCTACATACTAATTGAAAGTAACATCAAGAATCATGACACAGTCACAAAGAAGGATGTAATTTTTACCTAAATACCCTTCCATACTTGTCGGCACTGTGTGTTTGCCTAATTTCACTATAGAAAGTCTACTGGTAAATCTTACAAAAAAAGTGATAAATAAGACTGAGTAGCAATTTTTTCGGCGTTGCTGTTTAACGTCAAATTTGGCCTTTCAACGAACTTCTTAAAAGCCCATTGAATTTTAATGAAGAAGTTTCCCGCTTGTAGGTCCGAATGAATTAAATCAAATTTTGCAATTGGCAATTTGATAGAAATCCCCATAAAACATTGCACATAGCTTTCTGAAATAAACAGGCCACATTGAACGCATTCACGATATCCAACAGCTCTCTTTGCAAAGACCTATCTAGTGTTTCTTGGCCGTGTAAGATCTATAATTAGAACATCGTCACCTAAACATCTACTAATAGAAGAGCATATTTTGGGGAAACAGATTCAATAAGAGTATAAAACCTCCACGATCAATAATGTGTAGTTCGTTAAAGATATCATGGCAGTAGAAACATAGCTTTTTTAAAGAGACCACAATCTGGTACATTTGGTCAATTGTTGCGTCCGTGGCGGACAATACATTTTAAAAAAGAAAGCGTACAAAAAAGCAAACACAAAGTTCTTCGTAAGCTTGTTTTAATCTTAAAAACACATAATCGACAGTCATTCCAGTCAAATACAATACTAACAGTCAGCACTCTAGAGATCAAAATTGCGGATATTAATATTTAATTCAGGGATATCAAGTGTATCAAGTTCGAATTCCGGAAAAAATAGCCGGTAGTCTGGGGCATTAGGTCCCTTACAGGGATAAAAGGTAAATACCCGCCCGAGCCGTAGCTAATTGATTTATTGTAGTCTTTCTAGTTGCAATTTCTGGTACAATGCGGAATATTACGGATATTTGCAACATGTCGAAGATTTTCGGAAAGTAGCGAAGAGGTTTTCGTCAGTTAATATTCATGTCCGTGCCGGCCGCTAACTTATCAGAATCAATAAAAAAGAAACAGGAAAAATCGGTACCGATCGCAAAATTCCGGAATTCCGATAAAGCTACAACATTATTTGTTCTCAAATGATCGCGTACTCGAACGAATCTGTCCCTACGCCTCCAACTCCCTTAAAATCTCATCGGACGTACATTGATCTCAAAATCTATCCTTGACGACTCAAATAATATTTCCTGAATAGTTTGGCCTATTGACGTCCCTGTAATTATAACAATGGTCTTTTGGATAAACAACGCTATGTTGTTGCAATATAATAACAGTTTAAAATAGTTACCGGTTTTCATTTAATAAAATGATTAAGTCATATTCGAGATTTCAGCGATTGCCAATATTTTGCTTTTGTTTCTCATAAACATATGGTGCTTGGTATCTGCTATTGACTAATATGTAGATTGCAAATATTACATAACCCTTACAGCGACCGAGCGCAGATATCTGCACTTGGCCGCTAAAAAGAAAAATCTTTGCGCATTAATTTAATTCAAATCTCATTATCATAATCAAAATCATCATCATCGTCGTCGTCGTCACTACCACTACCACTACCACCACCACCATCATCATCATCATCTTCTTCTTCTTCTTTCTCCTCCTCCTCATCATCATCAACAACAACAGCAACACCAACTTAACATCATCATCAAACAACAATAAACATCGGTAGCATACAATGTACTTCATCAACCATACATAATTATATGCGTTAAAACACCATAATAGAACAGCATGAAGGAAGCTGTCTATTACTCTTTTATATTTCCTATACCAATTTTTTTTTCGTTAATTGAAGGACTAGTTGAAATCTTCTATAAAAGCCCTCCCCCCCAATAAAAAAAATAAATAAAAATTAAAATAACCCTAGCAAACAACAATAAACATAGGTTAGTTAGTATACACTGTGCTTTAGCAACCATGCATAATGAATGTTTATGACTTCGGACCGTTGTGATCAAATTAAAAAAAGCAAGATGGTATGTATGCGGCACACAACAAATAGATAATTATAGTTTTATACCTTTAACGTAGTTCATCAAAATAAAGATAAGTTATTATCTATGTAATACTTAAATTAGGTTTACAACGTATGCATATTTGTCTAAAACTTGTGAAATGTGATTCGTAAGCCGACGACAACATTATCATTCGGACCCTTCTCCCCACCTAACAATCGAGATTAAACACCTGTGGAGATCCCGTAGTGCGTTCAGTTACAGCGAACGTTCGCTATAGTTCGCGAACGGTCGCGAACGTTCGCTACTGAACGCTCGGTTCGCCGCGAACGTTCGCGAACCGAAGCGAACCCTCTTGGGAGGTAGTTCGCTATAGTTCGCTAGCGAAACCAAGATGGCGGACAAATAAATATGTTGTATTTGTTCAGTGTAACTTCGATATTGTTTCCTTTTTTTGTAGTACAAAAATGAATTGAACAATAAACAAAGTGTATATGAGGTTTTGGGGATTCCGATAATGACGTCGCGTTTGCGCATCCTCAAATTTTGGCCGTCAACACTGCGGCCATTCTGCTTTTGTTTGCGTTTGATAATCCGCATCGTGATAAGATTTCAATCATATTCGCGACCCTTTTTAAGAACAACAAAATACTCAGAAATTGAAATTCTTTCAGATTTAATAGAATCCAATGAATGAACACAAATAAGGACGAAAACAAACAACAAATTGATTGATTTTATGTAATCAACATAAAGAAACTATTTGAACCTATATGTCCGTAAAAACTTACCTTGTTGCAGATTAACTAAATCCTCTTGATACATGAAAATGTTTTTATTTATTTGTTCACACCAATTTTGACACTCCTTATTTCAGCATGTTTAACCACCCATTGTTTAATTGCCCCTTCATCACAAACCGATTATCTCGATATGATCGGATACTGTCCAGACAATTACTAAGAAAACAGGGTGTCATAAACCCAGGGACCTATATTTGTATGACTCAGTATGGGGTCATTAACCACATGTGTCTGGTCATTAAACACAATTTATAATACCTCCGTGTCATCTCTTGGCATATTAAGCCAAACACTTAACAGTTGCTTTAATAAAACATTTGAACATATTTAAAAAACAGGCGTACATTTGTCCGAAATGGATTAACAGGAACTATTAAGTATGTATATTAACCAGTTTAAACATAACACTTAAGTGTTTTATAATGAAATACATTTAAAATATTGTAGAAATTTACTGCTACACAATTATCATATTTAACGGGTACCTGCAAATGTAAACTCCGATGTGTAAAGATCGTGCGTTTTTGCAGTGTTCGAAACATCATCGTCAAAACAAGCAATCGCGTTTGATCATAATACGGATATAAAATACTTGGGTAAAATAAATGTATAGATTATGGTATAATAAAATGCCAGATTTGTATACCTCATTATCACTACAAAAGAGTTTTCGATATAGATGTGCATTCAAAGACAGTTCAATTCGCAAAATATGCAGGTGTTTTTTTTCCATTTGAATGCTAAAATTTATTAATATTTTCATTAAATGTTAACGAAACGAAAATTCATAAAATGTAAAAGAAAATTACAACTACATTTGAAGATTGTAATGTATTGCGCTGTTTTAGGGCTTTGTTTTATAACTGATTCAATGCACCTCTTACACTAAATTTCGATCGCTAATGAAAAATAACACTATCGCATCCACACCACTTATAATTATAATCAAATTATTATAGGTTTTATTATTTTTGAAATATCTGTTAGATAAGTACTTTCTGTGTTATTAGCGATTTCCGCCATCAACATCGCAATCAATTTTCTGGGAGCCGCCATCTTGAAACGTTCGCGCCGAACTTATCGTTCAATAAGACCGAATCGCAAACGAACCATCATTGGCGAACGTTCGCTGTAACTGAACGCACTACCGATCTTATAGATGAATAAACCGGTTCAATGATGTCAAGTCAAATAAAACATACTATTACTATCCAAATAAATATCTATCAAAAAATGTAAATACAAAAATATACCTACTTAATTAAAACTAAACTTAAACGATTAGCAAGAAAAATATATAAAGAAGAAGCAGGCAAAGTAGACAAATTAATTGTAACATATGTTTTCTCAGTCTCCCACTGTTGAACAATATAAATAGTATTTATCGCCACCCCAAAAGGGATCTTTATCACACGTTTGGCTCAACTAATATATAATTGTGACAGGACAAACTGTCATTAATTACCTTGTTAATGTTTTATACATAAGTCCAATCAAAGGTTAACTTCCAAGGAAACTGCGGCATGTTAAAACTGTTGATTATGACAAAATGTTGTTTAGTACAAATCAGTACAATAGCGTCTGTGATGTGGCCTATACTAATCCAGTTAAATAAAACTTTAATCGCAGAAAAGTTTAGATTCTTTACACCTTTAAGAAAATATATATAACAGTTCTTTCCTGTTTTAACAAAATGATACATTTAAAAATAAATTATGAAGCATCGCTAGCAATAGTAGAAAGAGAAGTAGAAGGAGAATTATTATAATTAGTAGCAGAAGCAGTAGCAGCAGCAGCAGCAGCAGTAGCAGCAGCAGCAGCAGCAGTAGCAGTAGCAAAATCAGTAGCAGTAGCAGTAGCAGTAGCAGTAGCAGTAGCAGTAGAAGTAGCAGTAGCAGTAGCTGTATCAGTAGCAGTAGCAGTAACAGTAGCAGTAGCAACAGCAGCAGAAGCAGCAGCAGCAGCACCAGTAGCAGTAGCACTATCAGTAGCAGTAGCAGTAGCAGCAGCGGCAGTGGCAGTGGCAGTGACAGTAGCAGTGGCAGTAGCAGTAGCACTATCAGTAGCAGTAGCAGCAGCAGCAGCACTGGCAGCGGCAGTGGCAGTGGCAGCGGCAGTGGCAGCGGCAGTGGCAGCAGCAGTGGCAGCGGTAGTGGCATCGGCAGTGGCAGCGTCAGTGGCAGTGGCAGCGGCAGCAGTAGCAGTACAGTAGCAGTAAGAGTAGCAGTAAGAGTAGCAGTAAGAGTAGCAGTAAGAGTAGCAGTAAGAGTAGCCGAAGCAGTAGCAGTAGCGGCTTTTTGCTTTTTTGTTTTAGAAGTGTTTGTCGTATAAGAAGAACGCAAGGAAGACAAATTAATTGTAACATGTGTTATCTTAGTCTCCGTTGTAGTAGTATTTGTTGTATCTACACAGCCATTTTTCAGTCACATGAGAGACATGTTTTTATAAGAGATTTAATTGTGGACCAATACATCGTGTATTAATATCAGTGTACCCACTGGGACACCACATGGGGCGAGGATTAACAGATAAACTAGGCCTTCAATTAATTATGCGCTGAGAGGTAAACAATACTATAACTTACTGATAATTTTAGGATTGGGATGTGTTTGTATCTTATTTGAAATTAGCTAGCTTAATTCAAAAACTAATTATAGCCTCATTATTATCACAAGAACATCATCACATATTCATTGTGCAATATATAATCATATCACCATCACAATATGCCAGAGCGTTAGTATTTATTGTGCATACTAATACTACAGCAACATTTACAAAACTTATTACAAACCAACCACTCAAGCTTTAATTAAGATTGATTTCAATTTATATTATGACATACATTAAAGATCACTGTCAATTAATTAAAAAATAGCTTGATGCTTCGTACTCAGCGATTTAAATAAAAGAAACGTTGCGTACACATTAATTGGGGTTAATAAAAAAAGTCTGCAATTAAAATAATCAAATTTAAATAATACTAGATTTAGTTTCAAATTGTCGCTCAAAATATGTATCAGTTATATCAGTTACTAGGGAATCGATTTGTTTAATCTCCGCAATCCAATAATAATTATGGTGTTTGTATGACAAATTAATAGCTATTCGTCATTGAATGTATGATACTCATATAAATATTGAAACAATAACCACAACAACAACAACAACATTTGTGATTATGTATATATCTTCTTCAGATACTCTGTGTCATACTATCAAAGTTATCCTCATAAGATTCATAATAATAAAATAAACACTATTGCAATCTTAGTAAAAACCAACTTAGCCGTTATGCTAATGATTTTATTTTCAGTATGCGTGTACATTTCAATATTATATAACAACAAGTGTTCACAAATACCTATGTTTAATAATTATTAAAAACATGAGAACCAATGAAGGTATTGCATTTTAATAGACTAGTTTTACCGTGTGTGTACATTCATATAAAATCTTTTGAAAATCACACTTGAGATAATGTCTTTGGGTTTTGCTATTTCTAATCGATTTAAACAACATAAAACCACCGTATTTTCTCTTACATTCTAAATTTTCTTACATTTCCTTTTTAAGCCAAAATATTATTTTTTTCATGATTCTAAATTTTCGGACATACGGATTTTCGTACAGTCAGTTAAACAGCGCTATTTTATCAGATTTTGGCCCTGTTTTTGCTTATCTGATGACCCTTCGATGATGCATTTTTACAACCGGATTAAAGTAATAAAACAGAATCATGCCTAAGGGCAATCGACCATTACTTTTGCGTACTTGGGTAAATTACCTTGTAAACCTCTAATAAGCAATGGTTCCTTCCAACAGCGTTTGAAATGATATCGTATAAAGAAAGCCAAACGTTTATTGTTTTTTTCTTTTTATATATTATTTCAGTTGATTGCAAAGCTGTTAAGTTGTATTTTTAAAGTAAAGAACGAAGGGAACAACACAATACAATTATGTACATTGATGTATTATTTCTACTTCAATTAAATAATTGACAAACAAACATAACACACTTGTCTCTAAATATTTTTCGTATTTTAATTTTCCAACACGAAAAACAATATCTTTAAGTGACCGGAAACTTATAATTATTACGGCATATAGTAAAAGCAGAGTTGTCTGAACCATAAGTAAAATAAAAAATAAAAAATGACACAGCTTATTTTTCCTTCAAGTGTTAATGATAATATGGATAAACTATTAAAAATACATAAAGTCAATAGTGTTGATTACTCGTTATTGAAATATTGCAATGCCAATTATAAGACATCTGAACAAAATGTAGTGTGGAATACCTAATCTGGAAATACAAACTAATGATACTATTAATGCAACAACAACAATCACATCTTTTCAAGCGCAATCAGAAAACTGCTACAGCTTTGTATTAACAAACATAAATATGTTTGTGCTTATAGATTTAGATAAACTTCAAATCTTTTAGCGTGCTATGAATTGAATATAATTTATATTTAAAAGTTTTGCTACTCTGTTGATAACTAGCAACAGCAAAAAGGAAGAAACCATTTTTTATCATCTAATTTTATTTATATTTCATTGTTTATTTGTTTATGATCACAAGGATTGTTTGGATAACAGAGTGTGTCTAGATATACCGGTACCCTTATCAATATTTTAATGAATTGCAATAAAGCGTACAAATTAAACAGGCCCTAATACAGACACCATTTTTATCGGAATGCGATTATAGTTTCAATAGCAACTCGTAACGCTTTTTGGATTGAATGTGTAATGAATACTTTTAGCGACAAATTGACTTGGTCAAATACTGCATCTTAAACGGATAAATAAAATTGAAACCATTTATTTTCAATATTATCAACATTATTATTTAGTCATTAATACATTAAGCAGCAAACTCTATTAATCAAAAAGATTTGATATAACATCCGAATTCACTGCAAAAATGAGCTGAGCGATAGGTTTTACGGTTGTTGAAATTGTTCATGATGATACCGATGATGACGATGACGACGATGATGACGATGACGACGACGAGGAGGAGAACAACGACGATGACAATGACGATGATGATGATGATGACACTGATGATGATGATCACGACGATGACGACCATAACGATGTTGTTGGTGATAGTGACGATAATGCTGCTGCTGTTGCTGATGACGATGCTGCTGCTGATGATGTAGTGGAGGCGGAGGAGCAGGACGAGGGCAAGGACGAGGGCGACGACGACGACGACGACGACGACGATGATGATGATGATGATGATGATGACGATGATGATGACGATGATGATGATGACGATGATGATGACGATGATGATGACGATGATGATGACGATGATGATGATGATGATGATGATGATTATGAGATGATGATGATGTTGATGATGATGATGATAACGATGATGTTGATGAAAATAGCGATACTGTAAGTAGTAAATTAACTCATTAATTGTTATTATAATACACAAGCACATGCTAATGGATCTGTATCCGCAAGGCGGTCAAATGAAAACTCACTTGGTATAAATATGAAAAATTGAATCAAAATATCATAATGCGGAGTGTTAAAATGTGTTCAAATCTAGCGAAATTGTTGCAGTACTTTTCTACCGAAACCAATGCTTAGCCCAGTTATTTTAAAAATAATTTCAAAATACCACGATACACGTCAATTGGCTAACAAATACATTAGTAAGTTTTACCTCACTCAAAAACAGTATTTATTGAAGACAGGGCGTCAACAATGTCCGAGTTTCATCAACGTAGCTTAAGTACCTAAAGTACCCTTCCGTTTGATTTATCGCAGGATCCTGGGTCCGCACTCACAGTCTTTTAAAGTGTCTGCATTAAAAAATATAATAATTGTTGTTTGTATAATCTTTTACAGCTCATAAAAACATGTAAATCCTCAATTCGTAGAGTTTCAGTATGATTTCATTTATTTAAAAAATAAAGACGGTTAACATATAATTTATACACACATATATTAGCAGCTATACGCCATATAACTAGTGTTTTTCCCAGGAGGGCAAAGGGGCATGGCACATTACTTTCAAAAAGGGCATTTTAGCGCGCAGTTTAGGCAAAAAAGGGCAAAAACATTCCCTGAATACCTGTATTACGGGGCAACATGCAATCGCATCTGAAGCAGTTGTGGAAAAAATAACATATAAACAAGCACATTTAATGGTAATTGATGTATTAAACTTACTATGATTTATATAAATATATTTACCTTGCAATGTACATTTAAGTTCCATGCTGTTTCAATAAACTGTACAGCACGACACACATAATAAAGCAATATATGCATATGAATCTGATTATACACAGATCCACTAACATATAAATGAAACCATGTTTGTCTTATCCCATTTTCTAACAATAATTTTGCGAGATGTTTAAAATAACATTGCGAGTAAATTGATCGCTAACAACATGCAAACACTCGTTTCCGTGACATACATCCACCAAGTAGATTACAAATAAATAAATAATGTTGTTGCTATCTAAAACATTTTTATGCATTGTTGATTATCACAGACATTTTATTAATTCCTTCTTAGTGTATAATCTCCATCGTTAATTCGATCGTTTACGACGTTATTTGCCATTTTTGCCGAGTCGCAATTTAATTCTGTATAGTCCGCCATGTTGTTCAAATGTCAAATGATGTAAGCGACAGGTGCGCATAGCAACGTTAAATCGTATACGCGATTCGCATTTTGTTAAATTAGTATACGTCTCAGTAATTATTTCAATAATAAGATCTAATTATCTTAAAGACGAAAGCGATAAAGAATAAATGTGTTTGTGTTTTTAAATGTAATTATGCGTAAAAATATATGTCTTTGATATAACTGACTAATGCATGCAATGCACAATTGCCACGAGAATAACATCGAGTTTTTCATCAAAAGTGGAGGAGTACACATTACCGACCGAGAAGTGCGCTTGGTATAACATAGCCTCTGGCATTATCGATTGATAATGACACGGGGTTATTCACGCATGACTAATTCACAGCTTTGGAGCAGTCTACCAATAAATCGAGCACTGTAATAGATTAAATCTGCTCAAATAATATAGTCGATTAGACGTTCACGTCTCTCGAGTAAATCAAGCACAGTCGGAGCGTCACAGACAATCAAGGACGCTGATTTTGCGGACCAAGTTAGATTGTAAGGCAATAAAGATGTTATCGATAAGGGCGCGTGGAGAAATTTGCCTTTGAAAAGAAGGGCGCGTGGCGAAATTTGCTTTTGAAAAGGGCAGCGTGGCGATCCGGGAGGGCGGCGTGGCTTTTCGCCACGCTTAAATGGCCTGGGAAAAACACTAACAACATAGGACATAATGTATATTATAAATCAAAGCGCTGAAGGCACTGAAGTTGTTCGTTGTTGTCGTCCTTGATTAGCTCGTTCGCATTGCATATGCTTATCATTGTGCACAGGCTAATCTTATTTGACGTGCATTAAGCCCCGTTTTCCATGAAAGCAGCCAATATGTACATATTTTAATGATAAACACTAGACTGGCCAATGGCGTTTACAAGCTGGAATATACATTCACTGCTAGAGCAGAATCATTTGTCGTCTGCTGCAGACAGGCAGTGGTAATCGTTCCTAGCAGAGTGAGTTGTGGTTCTTTCCGTACTTAAGTCTTCTAAGCACCTACTGATTTTCATTTATTACCCATTCTCTTGAAACGCCGACTAATAAAGTGCGATAAACCGCCTTTAAGCACTTGGCACATTTACAAATAAGAACATTCCACACCTAACTCCTAACCGAGAACCGACGTCTTTAATCGCGAAACTATTACCAGAAATTGAATACCACCAGAAAAAACAATGAGCTCACTTCGATTAAATATAAATATACTAGATTCATTGTGTCCTAAGCAATCTAACATATTAACCGAAAATACCAGCGAATACAGTATTATATATGACATCGGTCTTATATATCACCTCAGACTTGCGAGAGCGCCACGATGAGTGAAGAGTGTATGTATCAGAGTTTGTTTACAGGTCCTACTGGCCTCTTCACGAGATTTGTGTAGCCCGACCTGAATGATGAATGAAATGGATGTAGTAACAATTATATGAACACGATATATCTGTACCAATATCCATGAGAGCACATACTAATAATAATTAATTTTTTAATCGCCATTAGCTTGAAAATAAACGTAAATAGATACAACAAAGACCAATTCGGAGACTTTAACATTTTAAATTACCTCCTCTGCAATAGAAAATATATATGGAAACTCGCATTCTATGGAATATCAAAATCTCAATATATCTTTAACCGAAATTTTTTTCTGGTAAAAATCATCTTAAATGTAGCTGTATATTCGTATGTAATTAATTAAACAAGAGTTATAAAAAGGCATCGCAAAAAATCTCGCGTTTTACTTGAATAAATTACCTCCTTTAAGCATATCGGAATATCGAAAATACGTATATAAACAAAACGCGTTCCTTGCATAAGTGATAATAAAGCGCGTGCCCGTGCCACTCGTCCTCCAAATACTTACTAAATATAGTACAACGTATCTACAATCATTGCGTTTAACTCAAACTTCAGTAAATAAGTAACCAGGATAAATATACGTTTAGGTAATTAAGGTATAAAACATACATATAAAAATTTACATGTTCCCTGTCTGCCGAACCCGATCCATGGACTATAGCCACAAGAGGTTCCTATGTACCTATGTAGCCGGATTGCGCCCTCAGAGCGACCAACACCGACACAGATCACGCTACTCTCCGGTCAAACACAATACTACATAGGACTGCTGCCTTTGTCACCATATTATCAGAATCATTAACGTGCAAAATGGAAACTTTCAACTGTCCTTTCACTTCATACATAAGCCTAATTATGATCGTTTATCGGAGTAACGGCGATTTCGATATCCGAGCCTTAAAAAGGTAGAATTACCGAAATTCCCGTTCTTACACGTTGTAGCAATATCGGGTATTGAACACGATACACGTGTGTATTAGCACCCTACTGTAGTCCCGGCGGGGTGCTCGTTATCAACTGCATCAATACACCGGTAAGCAACCAGGGGGATATCATATGAAAAAAGAACTATCATGCATGTTTGATGCGTTAAAGTGTGTCACAAAATTTCTCTAACTGCCGATGTCGGCTATAATTTCGGTATAAACATGCAAAGAAATTAACAAATATATAATGCTATTGCCGGTATGTTATTGGACATTTTGTATGTCAAATGTTCATTATTTGTATTAAAATTAAGACGATGCTTATTTGCCAGAAGGCGTTTATTTCAAATTCAAAACAAGCAATAATCATACATAATACCAAAATATAAAACTAACAAAATGACAACACTCTCGCTTAACGCAACGTTCAGTGGCACGCGCACTTAACAAAATTATTGCAACTAATGCAAGCTGTAATTAATATGTGACTACTTGCTATACAACCAGTATCATGCGAAAATTGATCTTATTTAATTGTGGTTCCCTCTTTGAATTTATGTTGCCTGTCGAATTTTAGAATAATGTGTCAGTAAGAAATGTATTGCTTGCTCTACGACCAGCATCATGCGAAAATGGATCTTATTTAATTGTAAATTCCTCTTTGAACTTAAGTTGTCAGTCGACTTTTAGAATAATGTGTCAGTAATAAATGTTTTTCTTCAGTTTCACATGTTTTTTTTAAAGAAAATTTAGTGAAAGATGCAAATGTGTCTTATTTATTTTTTCTGTGTCTTCAATGTATCTTATTTATACGTGACTGCGTGCTTATTTTTTTTCAAGAAATGAAAGATGCAAATGTGTCTTATTTTAATTTTATCCATGTCTTAAATGTGGCTTATTTATATAAGATAAAATGATATACTGCCAGTGTCATGCAAAAAAGGATCTTATTTCTTAATATCCACATTCACGCTTTGTTCTTTATTAGCACCGTCTTTAATTAGGCTATCTCTATTTAAAGTACAGATTACTGTGAACTTAATAATTGTGCAACGGTGATGTTGATCTATTATCGTTGTTAATTTAAAATGTAGACAACAAGTTAGCAATTAATGAAATCAGTTATTTTGGAAGTAAATCTATTTTTTTCTGTACAGTAGCCAGGTGGATGTGTATTGAGCGGATAAGATAGGGATCACCACAACAGGTTGCTAATACACAGTATAGACTTCCCCTTTTATTGTATTTGTTATTTACCTGATTGGAATAAATAAAGTGTTAAAGATCATTTCATGTGAAAAGCAGGATTTCTGACATAAATTCAATTGTTTTGCTTTTATACACAATTTCATGGAACAATGAATATATTGGCGCGATGGAACACAAATTATAAATCAAGCTGACAGTATAGTATCAGTTTTTAATTATGTGTAATTTAATTCGCATCTCTCCCTTAACTCGTTCAATGACACGTGAACTTATAACAATTATAAAACTTCACGTGCATCATTAAATATTTTTTTAAATTATGAAAACATATTATTTGTTCTACATGGTTTTGTTTAGTTTTTTTTACTCAACCAGAGAGACATTATAAAACATTGTTATATATAAAGCGCTTTACTTTTCTACATTACATAAAGATATATCGATTTTTTTGTTAAGTGTACGTGCTTGACATATTTATAAATAGCAGTGTTTATTTTTGTAATAAAATCGAAAATTGACATTTAGTTTGATGCAATCCACATTGTTTAGCGGCCAAGCGCAGTATTCCGCTCTCGGCGGCCGATGGTGTATTGCAATATATACAATGAAAAGCTGGGTTTCTGACATAATTTCAATCGTTTTGTTGACGCGGAAGTGCTTTTCGGTGGCCAAAAATACTATTGTGCCCTTTATTTAAACCTAAATCAGTATTTTTTTTCACTTGAAGGTTTGTACAGCGGGGATTTCGGTACCGGCGCGGGTTTATGTGCTTGTTAAGAATTACCGAAATCCCCGCTAAGAGGCAACATATGCTGATTTATGCTTTGATTAAATATTGATAACTAAATTGCAAAAGTGTATAGCATATTGTAAATAAGGTAGTACGATATCATTTGTTTCATCTGATTTGTTTGGAAAATACTTTCTGAAGACTTATTATTACTATGCCATGTTATATTTACATATACTTTTGTGTAACCAATGTTTTAAATGTACATTTTACCTTTTTTACATTCGTTTACACATTTTTCACATTAATAAACTATTTAATAATGGAAAAAATATTCTGATAAGAGTGTTTTAATGATTAACACTAATATGATTGTGTGCAAATAAACATTAATGCAAAGCCCAAACCCAAACATAATGACATATAGACCCTTTAAGGCGTAATATGGGGGATTGGCGTAAACATGGGTGATTTCGGCTCTGGGCGTACGAATGTAGCAGTACCGAAATCCCCGCTAATTATTTTCCAAAAGAAGTAACCGAATGGGAGATAATACATGTCACTGGTTGCTAATGAAAAAAAAAACACTATAATAATTTTGTTGACACTTGAAGGTTTGTACAGCGGGGATTTCGGTACCGGCGCGCGTTTAAGTTCTTGTGTAGAATTACCGAAATCCCCACTGAGAGGCAACTTAATGCTGTCAAGAGTGCTTAATAATTAACATTAATATCATTTTTTTGCACCTTAACATTCATGTGAAGTCAAAAACCATTCATACCAATGACCTATTGACCCTTTAAGGCGTAAATATGGGGATTTCGGTACTAGGCGGGCGAATGTAGAATTACCGAAATCCCCGCTTTAAGTTTAGCTGCACTTTTAGTTTTAGTTCTTTGTGTAATTAAACTTTATGCAATATATAGAATCTACATAACATCCAATAGCATATAACAGGCACCATATGTATATGAGAAACAACAACAAAATATTTCTTAAACATTAACGTCAAGTATTACTGAACTTTTTGAAAGAACGTTTTTATTTACCACGGCCGGAGTTCATAAAAGCTCATTGGGATAGTCTTAACCTTAGTTCTTCTGCAATTTTCCGATGCTGGTATTTTGCAAAGAAACACTTAACATCTAAGTAATACAAAAAAACATGAAAAAATAAACATACTCAACATTAAATATTATTTCACGCTTTGAAATTACTATTTTTCAAGATATTCAATATACATGTACATGTACACGGTAGCGGTAAGTTGTATTTGTCTACGACCGGCCGCTCCCGATGTCAGTCGCTGAAATCACGAATAAGACCTAATTATTTTATAAAATGACAACGTTTAACTATTTTAAACTGTTAGTATTTTGTTACAATATAGCGTGTCTTTTTTATTCGAAAGATCATTTTTATAATTAAGGGGTGTCAATAGTCAAAATTATTCATGAAATCGTATTTAAGCCGTCAAGGATCGGTTTTGAGATCAATGTAAATGTTAAAGGGGATTGGGGCGTAGTGACAAATTCGTTCGAGTGCGCGATCATTTGAGAAGAAATGATGTTGACACCGATTTTCCCTGGTCTTTTATTATTGATTTCTGATAAATTAGCTGCCGTCACGGACATGAACATTAACTGACGAAACCTCTTCGCTACTTTTCGAAAATCTTACAATTGCAAATATCCGCCATCTTGAAAATTAAAATGATCGATTAGCAAATTAAATCACTGCAGTAGCGCATTGTAAACGCTATGTTTACCATATATATATATTGCTCATTTGCTAGATTACTGGTGACTGGTTTTATTTTTCTTAAGTCAAACGACATGCATATTTCATTTTATGTGCAAAAGACGTATCTCAATATGTTTTCGGACATTCATTGTCCGATACGATATGGTTCGACGATTTAATTTATTTTTGACGTTGTTAATTACATTGTCAATTTTTATAGAATGGCATATGCACATGCATAAAATTCCGCATGTACTCACCAGGAATAGCAACTAGAAGACTACAATTAAACAACTAGCAACGGCTCGGGCGGTTGATCTCCCTTTCATCCCTGTAAGGAACCTACTTTCTCAGACTCACGGTTTTATTTTCCAGATTGTAAACAATTGACATCCCTGAATAAAAAATAATATCCTCAATTCTGATCTCTAGTGTGCTGACTGAAGTATTGTCCTTGACTGGAACTACTGTCGATAATGTGTATTTGAGATTGAAACACGCCTTTGAAGAACTTTGTGTTTTCTTGTTTTATGCTTTGTTGTTTTTCAAAATAGTTTGTCCGCCAAGGACGCAACGATTGATAAAATGAACCAGATTGTGGTCTCTCTAAAGTGCTATGTTTCTACTGTCGTAATTTCTTTTACGAACAACACATTACTGATCGTGGACTTTATTTGATTGTTTAGACTTTGGTACGATGCGATGTCATCCATCCGTGAAGATAAATTGCTTTGCGCCCGTTTGTGATCTATTCCCGATACAAAAGTCCATGCGTCACCCGTTTACGATTACATAGGTCCGTTAAGAGCGTTCCAATTGAGAAAAAATGGGTTTTAAATATGCTTTTCTATGTCCTCGCTGTTTTGCAACCGCACACGAACACATGTCAATGCGGTCAATGAAATTCAACGATCAACACGATCACCAATATCAAAGCTCTTTGTTACGATACGATACAATTGTGGTACATTGTATATCTATTATATTTTAATTTTTGCAAAGTAAACAATGAGTATGATTTCATAGCACGTAGGGTTTATCGTCTTTTTTCTGTGAATATGCTGTTAGATAGGCCATCAAAACAAAAAAACAAAATTAATTGTACGCACAATTTTATATATACTATGCTCTGCTCTGCTCTGCTCTACTCTACTCTACTCTACTCTACTCTACTCTACTCTACTCTACTCTACTCTACTCTACTCTACTCTACTCTACTCAACTCTACTCAACTCTACTCTACTCTACTCTACTCTACTACTACTCTACTCTACTCTACTCTCCTACTCTACTCTACTCTACTCTACTCTACTCTACTTCTACTCTACTCTACTCTACTCTACTCTACCATACCATACCATACCATACCATACCATACCATACCATACCATACCATACCATACCATACCATACCATACCATACCATACCATACCATACCATACCATACCATACCATACCATACCATACCATACCATACCATACATACCATACCATACCATACCATACCATACCATACCATACCATACCATACCATACCATACCATACCATACCATACCATACCATACCATACCATACCATACCATACCATACCATACTATACTATACTTTAATATACTATAATATACTATAATATAATATAATATAATACAATATAGTGTCTCCATCGTGGATATATGTTTGGTGTAATTATTTTCACGCCTGCGCAGGTACTTCGTTAAATTAGTGCATTTTCATCATATGCACAGTGTCACCGTAAACTATGTACCGTAGACGTGCCGCGTCTGGAAAAGGTTATAAGTGACTGTATTGTTGGGTTAAATATTAACGTGTATTTGCAGAAAAGAAACATATTTTAACCTAGTCGATTTGCAAAGCCGATTAAAGTGTTATCCAGAAGTATCCAGAAGTATCACTATTGAATTTGTCATCGTTTATTGAATTGATTTGAATTGAATCTATTAAGATTAGTGCAAATCTTTAAAATAATACACATTTTTTGTACCAAAAATCTTAAAACATTCACTATGCACACTAATTAGATATACACATATATAAACGATATAAAATGTAAAATGTTCCATTATTTTATATTTTTCGCATGATATTTACTATGTTCTCGAATTATTGTTTACCAAATCAATTATGTTTTGTATATGGTGTGTACTTTTTGGGCAGGAATAATAATTATTTCTCATTTCACAATAATCAGAATCAAATCACTGATTGTTTTTTGTTTTTATCCAAATATTAAAACAAAAACGTCTATGATCGAAAAATGAATAGTGGATAATTTTCACTGTTTTCAGGTTTTATTCTGAGTGTTCGCTGACTTATTCTGATGAAATCAAATCGACAGCATATGTGATATAAATATTGAGAGGAATAATTGTATTCACCAGACAATGAAATACTGCAACTGTGTATAACGTGGAATAAAAAACTAAAAAACACCTAAACATTCTCTTAGTTCGTGAAGTTGACGCAAACTTGAATATGATGACGTCTTTTAAAAGACTGTGAAACTATATGAAGATGGCCGATGTGTGTATACATGTAAATCAAATAGAATAATAAATATTGGGCGCTCTTGAATTTTGTGTGTTCCATCATTATATAACGGTTATCTCATTCTATTTGATCTGTGTTAACCGTCACCCGCTTTCGGTAATGCATAGCTTATATAAACACAATCAGGAAAGCGTGTTTCGAAAAATCCAAACAATTTTCATCATCGCACAATAGTGTAACATAAATTTTAATACAATATATATAGGGAAACTCATATGTTTCGCGTAATGTGAAAATAATTATCATGCTATAATTCGACCACGAAACTTGACGTGACTTAATACCGAACAATACGGAATGGAGCTACGCTGGCCGTATATGACATAAGACCCATTTTCGCATATTATCTTATCAATGCTTATATGAGTTTGATTGCTATAATCCAATGCGTATTCGACACGGAATTATTGTCAAGGTTTTTCATTTTGTCAATATTTATCATATTGCTGACATCAATATCCATACTGTTTTCATTTTCAGTCGAGAAATGATATTAATTGTTATCAAGATTATTTGTATAGTACGGCAGCGTTCTCTACACAAGTGAGATTTATTTGTACTGGTAAATTGCTGTCGTTCTCACCATTCGGGCTCGACGATCGGCTCGAATAAAATTGTTAGTCGCTTAAAAGTACAAATTACTCATATTGAGCACGATTATTATTGTTATTATTATTATTATTATTATTATTATAATTATTATTATTATTATTATTATTATTTTTATTTTTATTATTATTATTATTATTATTTTATTTTTTTTATTATACAGCTTTTAGAAACTTATACTTAAAAAAATCCCATTGGAAAAAAAATCCTATGGGAGAAAAATCCCATGGGATTTTTTATATTTTTTTTAAACACGATTTAACGCGTAAAAATCGCGAGCATTGTTCATCATTCGTTAAAATGTAGTGTTTCTGAACGTTACATGAAAAAATCTCAAAATATCAGAAAAAAATCCCATGGGATTTTTATTTCCCATAAAAAAATGGGATTTTTTTTCTATCAACGAAAATTGAACGAAAATAAGCACAAATGCTTTAACAAATCTTAAAATCGATAACTTAGCCTAAACGAAAGTGTTTTATTTTTTTGAAAATCCCATGGGATTTTTTCTCCCATAAACAAGCTGGAGAAAAATCCCATGGGAAAAACCGTAAATCCCATGGGAAAAAGAAAAATCCCATGGGAATATTCAAAAATCCCATGGGAATCCCAACTTTGCAAATAAAGTTGATAGTGAAGAAAACGCGTTATTTAAGCAAAAATAACCAATTATTAATCACAAGTAAGACTTTTATCTTATACTTTATCACAAATAAGCAAATCTTCAAAAAAAGGTTACTTAAGTTTGCGAAATTTCGGTTTCGCAAAGTTTTTCCGGTGGCCGTTTAGAGTGAAAATGTTATCATCACTTGTGTACATGGACACTTAACTTGTGTAATAGGACTAGGCGCTGATGCAGGACTTTGCATTATTCAATAAGGCAAACGTTTTAAAAGAAAACTTTTCAACATTATGTGATTGAATGAAGTTGGAAAAAAAACGAGCATGTTATTTTGAATATCTACCGACAGGTAAACGGATCTCATAAAAGACAATTACTAACGACTTACTCAACTTACTATATACAATCTCACTGGTTATCTTACTGGCATAATCATTGGTTAAAATCGGATTCTAAGACGCGTTTTTCTCTTTATGTGCTATAGTCTCAATGTTTAAACTATCTTTGCCATTGTCGTACGATTATAAATCATGTCTGGCTAAGGTGTTCGACAAATGATAATACATTTATTACAATCGTAATTTATCTTTACATCATTTAATCACACATGGCACAATACCGTCTTAGACATATTGAAACATATTTGTTTATAACTACTGACAAGCAAAAGCTTACTACATGCAGTGACAAAATTGCTTGGTTTTGATTGATACCTATTTTTATGTAACCTTAAATACATGTATGTTTATTGGACTTGCACGTCTTTGAATACACAGAAACACATCAAAACAAAGTATAATGCTTAGTGACATATGTTTGTCATCGTTTGTATCAGCCTACTGACGTATTTAACTTTTAGGTATAAATCGGTCAACTTGTCATTTGTTGGACAGTGGGCACTCGAATGATGTCGTGTTAAAATGATTGCAATATCCTAAACCACATAACAAGAATTTCGTCAACCACAATAAATATTTAAAGAAAACATGTTGTTATTCATTTTGCTTTGTTACTGTTTTCTTTTTCAATTTAAGACACACCGAAGCATTTTTGATGAATCAATTCGTGTATATTACCGACCCATTACTGGACTATTCCTTGTTATATGTTAGGTTAAGCTTTTGATGCATTTATAAAAATGATTTATGGACAGTCAAGCCTTTATCTGCATCGTCTATATCTGCTTTGAAAGAGTCTGCTTAAGTCTTGAGCTAGACTGAAGCAATACTTTCTGTCGCACATTGAATTTTATTTATAGTACAAGCCATTTGCTTCTGGTGTAAAGTGTTTGTTATTTGGACTTTATCGACGCACCAGTGAAGCTCATAAAAAAGTTCTTTCTTAACATTTCATTCAGGTCCGGCACTTATTTGCAGACGCAAAGTATATGTATGCAGCTGCTGTAAATGTTTACCATTATTCTCAATTGCTGCACTGTAAGCAATATCTGATATAATGTAAGAATCAAACATTAGGTTAAAGCGTAATACATTGGTCTTATTTTGTCAAGGGAATTTCACGGTAAAATATTGTAGATGATCATACATCATTGGATAATATTTTATATCTAAGAATCAATCAAATTGTTCCCTGTTTGACTATTGTTCATTATTAATGAGATAATTAGTCCTTGTTCCCGAATACAGTTTATGTTTACTGTCTCATTAAATGTGACGTTATGTATCAGGTGCTGTATCCATTCATAACCGCATCAAATACAAAACTGTTCATCCGTAATCAGTAGTTTTAAGATCCCCAAAGAAACATGTCTTTTTAACACGATCTATCGTTACATTTAATGTAATATCTATAATTAAATACCAATATGGAAATAAACATTGAAACTTATTCATTCAATTTATTAAAGTTCTGACTCTGGGTTTAGTTTATTTAATTGAAAAATACAAACGTTTGCAAATGTAATACTTTTACATGTATAATGATAAAATTGTATTCGTCATTGTTTGATACAATGTTATAAATGTTCCCGAAATAAGGTTCATTATCTTCTTATGTATGGATTTCAGGGTAATTTGTTTTTATGTTTCGCAAAAATATCTAGTGACAAAACATCATTTGGGATTCACTTTTCAAGTTGTTGACTGTCTTAGAGTGCCTAAGCCCTGTTTAAGGTTTAATTTTATCGAATGATATCTTACAACTGCTAAGACGTAACTATGAGTTAATAAGAATAACTGCCACGGGATACAATCCTGACAAATACATTTAATAAAATATGTGGCGGTGCAATTACAAAAGAGTCCAGGAGTACTAATTCGCGATGGGATATATAAATAAATACATAAATTAATAAACGTACAATTGTTATTTGTGTCATCAATAATTCTGCTTTCTTTTTCCTTTCAATCAATATTATGTGTTTGTAGTACATTCTATATAATTAAAACAGTATTTTATTTATATTATTATTAAGATCTCAGAAAGGGACCAGAGTTCCGCGCTATAATCCCTCTACGTATTTAATGCACTCTATGATACATTACAATACTTATAAATATTATAAATATGCTTACTTGTTACGTATTATATTCATCTGCTCGGACTAACTAACAATTTGATGTATATGAAATCCATCATGCCGGACATAAAAAAGTCCTCAACGAAAAACGAACATATAAAATAACACAAAATTTTAACTCGTCGAAATATGGATCAATTTTTCGATTAAAAAAACAACAACACCAACACAAAAAACGCATACACAGAATGGACGAATACATGTCAAGCATAGTTGTTGGCAATAAAATCATATGGAAGCATTGCCGGCAACTAGAATTAGTATTTCATCAGTTAACAAATTGACATCGGTCATTATTTTGTATCTTAGACCGATTTTCTTGTACAAAGCTATTTAAAAAATGCTTTTAAAGATGTCGACGATACAACTGTGAATGAGAAGATTATTGGAGAATATGCAAGTTATAGATTTGTTTTATCAGCAGATTTTTCACTTGAATCCTGATGAATTCAAATATGAACGTCGTATTCCGGTTTCACTAATGCATCATAAATATGTTTAAATGCTCTTGTTAACAATGCAAGAACTGTATTATTTTCTAAATAAGCGAATACTTCTAAACATGTCCACATCTATCTTCCAAGAAATTCAGCACTACATTGATTCAGGTCAGACAATTTTCTGTATGCCCCTTTAGATAAATCAAGTCACTGCAATTATGAATTGTGATATTGGAAACAATAAAACCAAGTGTGTTAACCATTCGTGAAATATTTCCATCTTTTAACGTGCCTCTTGAAAGAAAAATCTTAGCATATGCTATAATGTATTAATGAGTGTTTGAAAACACTAAAATGATTTTTTTATTATATACCTTAATATGATTTAGATTTTGAACTGATGTGTCGAATGTGTCAGTCGTTTTCATAAGAAACTCTATTAAGCTGAGAAAAATACAAAGGTTGTGTACACGGTTTGTTCCAGTCATAATACTTGCATATCTATATTTTTCATGAAGGAACTAAAAATTCGACCAGAATATTTCTTGTTTGTTTTGACTTTGTTGTTATTTTGACATCTCAAATAACCCCTTAACAATATCTCACAATGGCAAAGAAGTGCTCATAACCCCTTAACAATATCTCACAATGGCAAAGAAGTGCTCACTTTCAGTTGTTTCACAGTGTCGACTTGAGTGATAAATTTTGTTTAAATTGCTTAATGTTACCGTTTTGTGTATTTAAAAGATAAAATGGACTGGTCCTTTAAACTATGTTCTATCAAACAACTAGTTGATTTCTACCTTTTAATTTCAATGAGCTGACTTATTACGTCCCTTTTATCAAAGTTGGCCATGGCTAAGATATAGAAACACACAATACTTGAACACATGCTGATATCGATTTTAGCTTGATGCTATTACTATTTTTTGGATTAAACTAGTTCGGAGAACAGGGTAAGTGTTATTCTTTTATTCATTTTTACTTTTTAATGTAAAATGCCCGAAATAATTACAAAAGACAACATATTTTCAACTAAAAAAGAAAGTAAAAATGGTGACCGTGACCTTTCGTATTGTATGAGAAACTCCATCTGTTAATCATATATAGTTAATTAATAATTAATAATTATATATATTTACCACCGTAATTTTTGTTCAATAAAATCACATATTTTTGTTTGTGAGAAATTATTATAATTATATGGAAATTCTAATGCAGTTGTTGTCTGTCAGTTACAGTTGACCTGAATTCAATTTGCTTAACTTCATGAACACTGGTTACACCTTTTTTTAAATGAAAAATATCAGACAAGCCAGATAGAATATTAAAAGCCAGATAGGGTCACTGTGCAGAAGTTGTCAAAAAATATATGACCTTCTTGAGAAGCCATACGAAAACAGTCCTTTTCTTCGCATTAAATTGTTATACTGGTTTATAGCACAAATAAAACAACTCATTTTAATGTCCCAAAAGGAATGATCCGCGAAGATTATTAAAATAGACGTCATTATTATAAGCTTATCCATCATAATAGTTTTATATTATAACCATTTTCTACACTAAATACGATTGAGAATACTAGGCAGAAATAAACACATTGAAATTTTTAATTTTAGTTTGAAATATTGTTTGGGAGTTTACAAATGTTAGAAATATTATTATTTAAAAAGTATGCAAAGGTGGTCATGTTCGACCAACGTTTCAAAGACAATTTGAGATTTATGTTTCAATTCACTTAGAAATGTTCTGTCACACAATAAAAAGCTCTTGACTGTGGTCATAGACGACACAACGTACGCAATATAGTGTTATTTACATAAGTTTTTAAAATGAATACTGCTTACTATTTAAGCGTCGTGGATAAAAGATTCGTCAATATTACATTTTTATGTATTTTCTTTTACTTTTGTGGTCTAAAGGCCTCTCCTATAGCTGTCTAGATTGTTGAGAAGAGTCTTTTATATTTTAAGTATATAGGTCAGTCATGTACGTTAACTCCGATAAGCCATTGATTTACGGTAATTAAACCAAATGAAAATCCATAAGCACACACGAGAAAAGATCAAACTTAAATACAAACGACTATTTTTGTTTAAACTAAAAATATTCAATACTTTTCCTTCGAACAAATAACAGTACAAAATTTCATTCCCAGTATATTTCAAATTGCAAGAATTTTCATAGGTTTAACAGTTTTGCGTTTTGAATTGTTATCAGTTAACATCGGAAAACCCGATTTCTCCTACTAATACGTAAGTGTAATAAATAACAACAATACATATTTTCCGAAAATGGCATACGTTTTCCAAGTTTCCTAGTAATAAATAGCGCAGACAGATATTTTCAGAAAATGGCATACATTTTCTATATTTTCTTATCGATGTGCAGGTATATGTTTTGCCTGTGACAGCTTGGATTTGACGGTCGACCGATGATGTGATATGCATAATCATTAAACTAAAATGCTCTTTAAGGACATACGTTCTGGTTTTGGTAAGCAGACGTAGATAAATTACATTGATCATTTAGTTTGGTTACTAGCAATTTCGTCAACAACAAAAACTCTTGATCGAACTAATTCTAATTACGGCACGCTGAGCAGATTTTCAAAATGTAAATAATGATATTGCTTCATTCATGTGTATGCATATCTGTTAGAATGTGTTTTGTATTTTTTTACAAAGCGTTTCGATTTCAAGTATAAAACATGTTTTAATATCAGGGTAGTCAAGTTGAACGTTATACTCCATTAATATTTTTGGATATAACGTGCACGGCGTTATTTGTGTTTAAATGCATTTGAGTGAATTGTTTATCAGTTAATTAATAAAAAATATCGACTCAAGTGAGAATATAGGAATGAGGTCAAGCTGTGATTAGGCTTGATGTTCACATATCTTTTAGGAAGGTATAGCAAAATATAATCTATTTTAATTTAATTATGATTGTTTATTTGATTATCATTGTTATGTTTTTTTATCATGTAGAACAACGTTGGGATTACATTTAGGGCAAGTTAGATTAAGGTCTTGGTGACTGTTGCTTAAAAAAGAAAAACAGTTTTCGTGTCAAAGCATCTAATTTACATCATCCGATCAACTTTTACTATTTTCGGATGCATAAGTCATCGGGTTTATATGGTTAGACTTTATACATTTTTTCTCTGACGGGCGTTTATTGTTTGATTTATTTTTTTAGCAGTCATATAAACAACCAAGCTATGCAATATGGATCTTTTACACCCATTATTGCTGCTTCTTCATGTATTTGCACGATGATGATCTGGAATATTAAGTATATGATGATATATCCTTAAATCTTTTTCTTAAAAGATGGGATGTAGTTGACACTTCGTAATTTCATTTCATCGTTCCTCAAAAAGTTTCCTTCCTACACTTGAGTAATTAAATGGAAATTAAATTGAATGCGTGTTTATTCCCTTTAATTATTGTTTAATTTGAGTTGCAATGCTATGGGGTTAAATTTTGTTTACACTTTTATGTATCATGAATATTGCTCGGCCAAGAGTGAGGTTGAGCGCTCTAAAACCGGTTCAAACCCCCAATGCTTTGTATTGACCGTTCCAAGGCGCATACCCCAGCTTTATTCTTCTATGTGTGTGTGTTGTTTCGTATTGTGCTGTTTCGTACTGTTTAGGCAATTGGTCACTTGCCTTAAATAAAGGACCAACTAATTGTATATAATGAGAATGCAATACTGCTCCAGCAGCTGGAGTTTCCCTTCTTTATATTGGCGCAACATCGTTGGTTTGGATGGACATTTATGATGCAAGGCTCTTCAATCATATTGGATGAGCGTTTCTTTTTAAAATGAGATTGAACGTTTTACGTTCAGGACAAGTGTTAATTTCTCCTGGATTGAAACAAATAAGTATTGCTTTCAGTAAAGTGCAACCGCAAGCTTGTTATATGAAGTCCCCACACTGATCCGACATTTTTCTAACCGTTTAAACGCGCGGTTGCACTTTACTGGAAAACATACTTATTTATTTAAAAAGATCATGCTTCTTATAGAAAACTCTTACGAATGAGCGGGCTCTTCACTTCATCCCATTAAAATGGTGAAATATTAAAACAGAGATCCTTAAAAATGTTAACTGGGTCGCGCTTTATTCTCCAAACACAGATAAGAAATGAACAGATTCGCCTATGCTTTTTCCGGTCCGCTGATCTTACATTTAATAATTCTCTGTTGCCTCATATTATTGTTACTATTACTTTAAATAACCAATATATGAATACAGCATTCCATATGAGAATATTAATGTGTTTTAGCAGTCTTCACGCTAAATATTTTAGACAAATAGCCCTTCGGGCTAATCAGATAGAATTTTTAATAGCCCGAATGGATGTTCAATAGCCCGAAAAGGTTAACATAAATTTTTTGACTTTTTGGGCTACGAACAACACAAAAATTCATTTCCAATCAGAAATAACTACTTAAATTGAGTACAAACAGTTGCCTGTCCCATTTTCAACATTTATTAATCATTTTTGATAACATCAGCAAAGGCATGCTCTGCGGACAGCTCCATATCTTCATCGCCATCATCATCATCCTCGTCATATTCGTCATCATCTTCAAAGTCTGAGTTCTCAAGCAGCTGAAAAGACACACAATGTAAAATACAATGCTATGTCTGTTAGATTGTCCCTAGTAGAATGAAGTCTGTCTAAATAAAAATGCATTTTCCCAAACAACGCGTTGACATATTGTCAAAAATGTTGAGTACCTATTATTAATCGTTCTATTTATGAATGCATGTATATGTGCATGTTTAAGTAAAAGTTAATTATATATTTAAGGGGCTGTTACCTTGTTGTTGGCAACATCTTGTTTGTCCTCTGCTGAAAGAACGATGCAGTCCACTTGGGTTCCTGTGGCTTCATCTGTTATTATTCGGCGGGGTTGTCCACTGGGTGTTGAAGTCTAAATTAAACATTACTCTTAAATCAATCATGAATAATTATATAACTTATTCCTGCATCATTGATGAGCAAACGGTTATGATAAAGAATGTAATGTTACTTACTCTAAGAAACAGCTTCATAAAAAACTACTGAAACATAGGCTTTAAAATTACCATCCAGTGATTGATTGCTATGTCTGGATCAAATTCTTGGATGGATGGTGACAAGTCTCAGTTTCACCATCATCACATCGTTGAGGCGTCCAGCACGGAGACGACCCCTTCGCTTGTTCTTGAGGAGCTTCATGGCGGAGAATGATGTATCGCACTTGACAGAGGTGGGGGAAGGGCCAGAGTAATGTCAATCAGTGTAAACACTGCACATAGTTGCTGATCCCCCATGCTGTCTATTACAGTTACCCAAGTCAGCTTCTGCCTGTCTTTGTGTGGATATCTTAAAATAAAAATGAATTGATTTCAAAGCATATTTTAATCACAAGAAATGAATATTATATAGATTCAGAATACAAACCTGTGGTAGATCAGTTTCCCAGTGTTGCCCATTGGTCCAACACATCTTGTAAGGTGATGCCCTCACTAGGTTTCCTAAATGCAACAACTTAAAACTGCATGTAGAGAGTCTCTACTTCTTTGTCTCCAAAAGTGTTATCTGAATTGGATACAAATTAAGAAATACAACATCATATCAAATTTCAACGTATTTTTAATCTAAGTAAATGACTGACAAATATAAATGTATATTATTTTCTAATGTCAAAAGCATTATGGAACCATTGAAATCTTTGAAAATACTGGTAATAGTTGCATCCTTAATTAATCATAGTTAGCAAAAACATGTTAAACATTTTTAAGAGAAAATTCTTCTAAAATTAAACATTTTAAAACAATATAAATTATAATTTTAAAAAGAAAAAACCAAAGAAAGAATGCATATCAAACAAACTAACATTCATGAACATGGAATAGGCAAAACTAGACATGAGAAGGGGCCTGTTTTACCTCAAATGTTTTGGTTTTATAAGTTACACATTTTTTTTTTCAATCAAAATCTGTGAACAGGTCCCTTTAAATGTCAACTTGCCGAAATTAACTTCAAACACCAGCAAACACTTTCAAGTGTCACCGTTATTAAACCTTTAATTTCATCGGATGTAAGGTCTGGCCAGTTTTTAAATGAGGAAACCATCGTGGCAGATACAAGATCTGATGTTGGAAATCTAGCCTCCAGATTTTCAACAATCTCTTTTATAAGAGATCTCTGATCTGCCTTAGCCTTCACACCCCTGAATACAAGCTTCTCTTGCTTGTAGGTTTCTGAGGTGCTTACTTCAGAAACAGTGCTATCATCTCTGGAAGTTTAGCGTTTCTCTGATAATATCACCTTAATAATCTTTTAGGAAAAAAGTACAAGGACTTACTTTGCTATTCACAAAATTATCCACCAGCTTCAAATAAGGAAATGCTGCCAAACAAAAAACAAATTGGCTACAGCTTGTTCTTCATGAAAACCCACTTAATGTCGAATACATAATTTTGTTCCGTAATTGTGGCTTACAATTGGATAATATTTTCTTGTTAGTTTATATGACCCTTTAGCACTTAGATACATACTTTGACGCATTTGTAGTCCCGTAGAAAGTTAAATTAAATTAAAGACATTTCTTACTATGAATACTAGATTCAAGTTTTAACGGCTTAATTTCCAATCCTAATATACTGATAAGCAGCAAACAGCATAAAACCTGAACAGGCTGCGAGTTACTCGCAGGCTGCTCTGGTTTTAAGCTGTTTGCACATAGCCATTTTCACTTTGTTTCTGAGTGGGAAAGGGATAATACTACAGTACACTTATCGATACTACACAAATACTTACACAAATACTTACTTCTCACACAGCTGTGAGATGGCAGTCTTTGAGGACTCCACTCGTCGAGCAGCATCTGCAAGGCTGATGAGGTCTGTTTGTAGGTAAAGGGAAAGGCTCTGCAAGTTGCTGATGACGCGCTGAAAATGTATTTGAAACTTGTATTATTTGCTTGTAATATATATATATATATATATATATATATATATATGCCAGATGCAGATTACACAGCCATACAAGCATTATATATAGCATAAATGGGAAAAAATAAGCAAAACCTTCAAGTTACCTTCAGTGAAAGCATATACAGGATAAGGATTCCATCCCTCATCATCTTAGCCAACCCTTCTGCCTTGGCATTCTGATGTGATGCGTTTTCCAGTTGATACAGGAAAAGTTTATACCCTCTTGAGAATATATTGGGAGCTTTCACGAAGTGTGGCAACCACCGTGTTCCCCCAATTCTAGTAGGTAGAATCATTTTCATGTGAAAAGCCTCAGCAGCTCTTTCAATACCTAAAAATTGAACACATATCTTTTTTATTTTGACATTCATGATAATTCCTTGAAAGTTTCATTGAAATGGATTATACATAAATCGTTTAATAATTTTCTAAAAATATAAAAAACAGTTAATAATATATGAATGTTTTCTATTGCAGATAACCTTAAACATAAACTGCAACTACTGATGTTTTCAAAAATTAAAAATTCTCAAGTGTATTTTATCTGATTGGATTGTACCTTTCTTCTGCTTTGGACTTTGACGAAACAGATAGTAGAGGCCCATGAGAAGACTGGTGACCTTCTCATATTTCTTGGGGTCACACTTTTTCATGGCATCCTTGAACGCCAGCTCTAACCTGTGAGCAATGCAATGTGTCACCACAAGGTGGGGCCAATCCTTCTTCAGGAGAGAGGATACACCGCTGCGGATACCTGAAGTTGAAACAATAAATGATCATTTGTGGACGATTTTTTAGCATTGATGGGCAATCGTGATGCTGTACATGTAGGAATAAAATATTGTAAAATGACACAGTTTAGGCATTGACTTTATAATGTTTTTATTATGTGTTGTTCCCTTTGTGTCGTGCTTTTAAGCAATTTGCAGTATAAAAAAAAGACAAAGGATCATAAATGATAAAAGCGCTATACTCTGGGACAGCTGGAGTTTCACTTTTTTATACTGTTAAAATATCAACTTATATAAAAGCTACTCAACCTTCAATTACACATTTAAACAAGACCTACCCATCATATGTGCAGCCCCGTCAGAGCAAAATCCAACTAGTTTTTCTTTTATGACATCTGTGAGTTCCAGATCCTGGAATACTTGTAGTATATGACTATGAATGTCTGTACTACAAGCTGATGTGCTGCAACCAATGTCGAGAAAAATGTCTCGGACATAACCATTAGATGATGTCCTCACATATAGGGAGTCCATGTCATCACCAGTGAAATCCGTTGATCCATCAATAATGAGACTACACCAATTTGCACTTTTAATGTTTGATATACACTGATTGCGAGTGGTTCTGGATATGGAGGTACAAAACTCAGCACAAGCTTTGTCATTTTCATACTGGTTACTGGTGGGCAACCCCTTCATTTTATCGAGCTGGCAAATCATCTCATAAGTTTTAAAACTTAAATTGTTCTTGCAAACAGCATGAGCATTTCTAAATTTGTTTACTAGTTTGTCATAATCCGCCTGTCTCAAGGTCTTCAATGCTTTGGCTGCAGTGCTGAAAGACTTGGGTGTTGATTGTGCCTGTTTGGCTTGAATTGCTTTCCAATGATTAGAAGAATTTTGATGTAGCTTTATGCCATCAATGCGGAGGTACGATGTGCCTTTTATAAATGCATTGTCATCGTTACTGGGTCCATAGAATTCGATGCATAATTGACACCGCATCAATTGCGTTTCAGGATCGTATTGCAGCCATTCTCTACCTGATTGCCATGATTTTTGAAATGTCCGTACTCGCTTGACTTCGTAAGCTTTCTTAGCAGATTCAGCGTCGGTCAATTGCTTACATTTTTTACCTGGTAGCGCACCGCTGTGGTATTTAAGTTGGCTAAACGCCATCTTGAGCACGATTTTAACGCAATGAATTTTTTTTAATGAGTCATCATACAACGAGAATAGCCGTATAGGTCGGTTAAAACCGTATAGAAAAAGAGCTTATATTTTTGTCGGCTTTGAACAAACGGACCAATCGTAACACTTCGTCCATCTTCGGGTCTCCATAAGAGTGGAACACGGACGTGTTGATTGGCTAACGACTTGTCCTGACTACTTGCATTGATTACGTCATTAATCCGAAGTGGCTGAACGGTGTTCATGTAGTTTTTTTTTCACTTTGTTTACAATTTTACGCTCAAATATTCAATCGACCGGTCGGGCTACTTAATATGCATTTAAGATCGACCGACCGGCCCAAGAATCGACTCGGGCTTCGGGCTTATAGGCTAATTCGAAGACTGGTGTTTTAGTACTATTCTTGTTTTTAATTGCAACATCTCTTTACTCCAGAAAAATGGATAATGAAACTGGCAAATTAGGACATTGTGCTAATTGTAATATTTATGGTCCAATGTTACTGTGCTCCAACTGCAAAGGCGTACTGTACTGCTCACGACTTTGCCAGAAAGCAGACTGGAAGAAGCACAAATGTATCTGCAACACCTCAACATCATTAAAAAAAGATTCACAAACCTCAAAAGACATTAATCAAGAAGCGATTGGTATTTGTTCCTTTTGTCTACTTGTTTGAGCCTATAGGTGTTCCGAATGTAAAAGTGCGTGGTATTGCACGAGAGTATGCCAGGCTGCAGACTGGAAACGTCACAAGCCGGATTGCAAACGCAAATGTACGGAACAAAAATCAACGAAGATAGTGTCAGATAAGAATGTTGATGCCCCAAATATTGACACATTGTCTATAAATGAACCGAAATCATCTGATGAAACGAAAGAAATCGTTGTAAAGAATGTTAATACTGATATGTTTTTAGCCAGTGAATATGACAAAGAAACAAGCATGCAGGAGAAATGCGGAAATGCCAAACGGAAACATACCAGTAAACTACACTCGGAATCTTCAGAAAGTTCGAGTAACTGCAAGTTGGATACTGCGAACAGTTTTAAGAATACAAAATCTGGAAATTGCAACCGATGCAATATCATGGGCTGTACGCAACAATGTTCTAGATGTAGATCAATATTCTATTGCTCAAAACCCTGCCAGAAAGAAGATTGGACTGTTCATAAAAAGTCATGCAAAAAGGTGAGTTTAATCGTTCGTGTATAGAGCCTGCAATTAATAAATCCGATAATACCCCGACTACGAAAATGAGTTGGGTATTCTTGAATAGCAACAAACGTTTATCTGACCGTATGACTGTCCCTCTGTATGTACGTTTCGTTTATCAAAAACTTGTCCGACGAAATCTATTTCTTCATATTTCACTGTCCAAGATTTACACCGACATTATTAATGCTATATGGTATGGTGTTTTATATTTGCATATAATACTACCGTACTTTAACACTTTTTTTCTACTTAAAATACATGTACCCCCAATCACGACTTTACACACAATTTGAAATGCAGCGCGAGTTGTATTCACACGTACTGAGTGAAAATCTCCTTTTAACCCTTACACTTTCCTGGGTAAGCTGATTTACCAGAGCATAGACTCATTCAAGTAACAACTTATTGAATCACAGGTATAGGCAGATCGGCCGTTGATATAAATTTTATGAGAATGATCATTATGTGAATAGTCCACTATGTGTCCAAGCTCTCATTCATAAATGAAATAAGTTTAAAGACTCGCGAAAGTAAAAAACCACATGTCTTAATTAAATACAATATTTGATTTATGCTAAACTAATTATATGTATGCTTGTACGTTTTCTGTAGAGGAACGGTAATCAACGCACCTAAAGGTACCTCTTACGGAGAAATAGCGTATTTTACTTAAGGTCTGTTGTGTTTTTTAGGAATACACAGAGGAGGAAAAACGAATAATCGAGGAACGTCTTAAGAGAAAGAAACAGCAAGCAATTGATCTACAGAAAATGGAAGAAAAACGATTTGTTACACTATTTGACTCATTTAGTGGAGGCAATCAACGGTTTCTAAAAACCCTTAGTCCAGAAAAAGCACTCTTGACAGCATCTAGGCCACATGGTTCGCTTCAGGTAACATAAGGTTACACACATCTTCCTTATCTTCATGTAACATTTAGTGAGTACAGCTGACAGACTACACATGATATAAAGTAAATAAACTTGAGTTCGTCATCTTCATTTGATATACCGGTAATATCAATGTAATTAGCTCATTATAAATAATATTTATAAACAGGACTGCTTTGTCCAAAGCAACATTAATTTGATAAAAAATAATACTTAACTTTAGCTATCATACGATTTATAAACCAGACTGCTTTCCTTTAGGGAGCATAAGGGTCATAGACATGCACACTTAAGTTATTACAGGCTTCATACTCGTTACTTTGTAACCTCGCGGGAAAAAAATGAAACACAAATTAATGGTTTACACTATGTAATTTAAGTGTTATAAAAGTTTGGTACCGTTACGTTAAATAAACATACTCCCTAAGTTTCGCTTATATTTGGTTGAGAAATATACCTGCTTAACGTCTGATAAAACGATCTAAATTTGCATGATTGCTTCACTTTTGGAATCATTTAGTTAAATGTACATGAATGTTTCAATTAAGGTGTCACACTGTTAATTAACATGAACGTTTCATTTTATGAATCGATAATTTAAAACAATGGCTATTTCGTTTCGGTTAACATTGATATCCATGTCAATTTACATGACTGTTTCACGTAAGGTAACACTATGTTACTCAACAAATTATTGTTACTTGCTTATCTTATTTAGTATAACGGCAATCGATATGACTGGTTCATTGAGGAACTCACATTCTGTTTATAAATACACATTTTATGCCCCCGAAGGAGGGCATGTAGTTATCGAACCGTCCGTCCCTCCGTCTGTCCGTCTTTCCGTCACACTTTGCGTTTAGGTTTCGCGTTTAGGTTTCAAAAAAATCCTAATAACTTCTATGTCCTTTCAAATAGCAACTTGATATTTGGCACGCATGTGTATCTCATGGAGCTGCACATATTGAGTGGTGAAAGGTCAAGGCCATCCTTCAAGGTCAAAGCTAAAAAAACATGTATCAAAGCGGCGCAGTAGGGGGCATTGTGTTTCTGACAAACACATCGCTTGTTAGATACATACAATGGAATTTGATTTATCTCAGTTATTTCCGAACCAGTTAAATGCATTCGTTTCCATTAACAAATGGGCAGATTATGCACATGTGGGAACACATTAATAAAACAAATGTTACCTTAATTTATAAAATGTGTATTTACAATAGATTGCATCCTTATTAAGCCCCATAATTCAACACTCATTTAAACACCCACTTTTTACTTTAGCACTCAGAGAAAATAAGATATAAATGTTTTATTCAAGTGTTTGCTTTTTTGTGGTTTCTAGATATCTGTTACGATGCCATAATACCAACCTTAAATGCAATAATCTGTTCCACATTCAGATAATACGAAATTATGTAACAAACAACGAGAACTTTTTTTCACTACCCCTTTTTATCGATCCAATTACCACTTTGCATGGATACCCTAGAATTTGTTATGTGCGTGCACCTGCTGATCATCCTATGACAAAAGAGAAGGGGTAAATCAATTGTTCGGCGCCAATGTCTAAATGGCGATACTAACATATTAATATTTTTAAAATATATTTATAAACGTCAGCATCATAATAATATTGTGTAGCTATAATGTTAGACTATACAAAGAGACCCAATACAGGCGAACCCGGTCAAATTTAGATCATGTCGTTTGAAAAAGACGATTAAATGATTTGAACGTTGTCTTGTATGATTGATGTTTTATTATTTTTATGCCCCCTGTAGGAGGGCATATAGTGATCGGACTGTCTGTCCGTCTTTCCGTCAGACTTTGCGTTTAGGTTTCGAAAAATGCTCAAATCTTCTATGTCCCTTGAGATGTAACCTTCATATTTGGTATGCATGTGTATAAGGACTAGGCCTTTCCATACGCACAAAAAGTTTGACCCCTGTGACCTTGACGTTGAACTTAGGGTCCGCGTTTAGGTTTCAAAATCTGCGTTTAGGTTTCGAAAAATGCTCATTACTTCTATGTCCCTTGAGATATAACCTTAATATTTGGTATGCATGTGTATATGGACAAAGCCTTTCCATACGTACACAAATTTTGACCCCTGTGACCTTGACCTTGAACTTAGGGTCCGTGTTTAGGTTTCGAAATCTGCGTTTAGGTTTCGAAAAAAGCTCATAACTTCTATTAAGCCATCCTATGGTGACAGCTCTTGTTTCTCCTGCATATAGAATTTCTAAATGTTCTTTGGACTCCTTTTAATTTATCAATTAAGTACTCAAAATGAATTGGTGTAATTTCTTGTTAGGTTGTTTTCAAAAGGTATACTACTAACAAAACAAATTTTAGTGCAAGTGTTGGATGGACTGTTGGAATAGACTGCTGTTAGGGGAGAGTGTAGTGCAAGTGTTGGATGGACTGCATGTGTAGGCTGCTGTCAGGGGAGATTGTAGTGCAAGTGTTGGATGGACTGTTTAAGTAGGCTGTTGTAAGGGAAAAGTAACCGTCATAAGCTGTTCACATTATTATGAGGATTGTCAACGATTTTATTATAACAGTATTTCAATTTTAAAAATAAGTGTTTATTCAACAATTTTAAAACTTAAATTAAACGAGATGCTCTTGACGACCAGTAAGTCAGTTTGAAATAGAAAAATTAATTTTGTTAACAACTGTATGTTTACCCAAAAGTTGTACGAATGACTTCGACCATATTTTGATTGAAGTGTAGTTTTGTATAACATGTCGCAAAATATAAATTGTTTATTTGATTAGAATAACGGGATTCCTCCATCATCATATCGGTCCCATTATTTGCATTATGTTTTAGAGGAAAGAAGAACCTCAAATATAAAGAAACCTCAAATGTGTCAAATGTCATTTTTGTAACTGTATAAACTCTCATTTAAGTGTGATGCAGTATTGTCTGAAGCTGATGTTTCGCTCTTTGTATATTTACAGAAAGCAATTGAGTTTGCAAAGACGTGGTTCCCTGACTTCAAAGTTTTAACAAGGTTTGTTAACGTACCCAGAGAACCAATGAATCCATTTGAACTGATTATGATGGAGTCTCTAAATATGCAAAAATGCCTCCTGGTCGCGTTTATGTACAGGTATCACGAGCATGTCATGCGACACGGAGCATATCTGAAGGTAAATATTAAAATGCTATAAATGGATCCCTCAGTGAAACGCAAACATGAACAAAATGTGTATTGTGAATGGTTTGAGTGTTCACAGAAGCGATAAGAATAATTTAAAAAGGGGTTAATTTATTCTTTTTTAAATCACTATTTATGGTAGAAAGCATAAGAAATTATACTGTCTTTACTAGAAGAGTTAGTAGAAGAGGTTTTAGCAACGATAGTAGTAGAAGCCGCATCCGCAACAGCAGTAGTGTAAGTAATAAGAAACTGTTCATGAAGTAGTTGTATCAATAACATGAGTAAATCTGTTAAAATATACATATCAATAATAGAGAAACGCAAGCATTTATTGTTTATATGGTATTTTTTTCAGGATGATATTGACAGCGAAAGCAAAGTTGAATTCTATCTGGACCATGTCGGAGATAACCCCGCCCCTTTCTTTTCTTATTCGATGGTGAAACCGGGTAATTTTATATGCATATTGAAACCACTTGTTCACGGGTTTATGGACGGGACAATAGGGTTTAAAATTGAAGACCCGTCCAATGTGTATATTATTGAAAAAGACATACTTGTGCAAGACAATCTGTTGTAAAAAGTCGATCTGGTTATTGGTGTTTCTGTTTATTTATGTCGCTTGTGCATTTTTGTTACCGTCATTGACTTAAATATAGTTCTACAGTGTCATTGGCCATTTAATGTAGATTTTTTACATTTACCGATATCTTACAATGCATACAGTTTGCTTTTAATAACCCCCAAATACAAAAACACATACCGGTTTTACTGTTTGGGGTTTAAAGTTGCCCTTCGTCCGTTAATTCATTTGTCGCAAATTAAACAGGACCTTGCAATTGCTTATAAAATACTAATAATGGGATGAACGTGTGTTTATGTATACTGACTACTGGGATTTTTATTTGAGGATTATGTTCAATCATGTTGTTTTTACACTATATTTATTTGACTTAACTAATCAAAACATTATAAGAAAAATCATCATGGACCTTTGGACACGCATTAAACGTTTGGTTAACCATGCACCTGTTCGTCAGACGTTTTCTCTCAACGTGTGTTTGTATATCTGTATGTTCATTTATTTCTGTTACTAAAGAAGCTCAAATTGACTTTATATGTTAATACTTCAAAGCAGTTCATGACATATCATGATCCCTAGGGGACTAATGTATGCTGTCAAGGCATTTCTTTGTATACTGTTAACGCACTGTTACACGTTTGACATTATTAAAGATGTGAACGAACCCTGGACTGAAACCGATGTCTCAATGCCTAACGTTCATTCTTTGTTTGAAATGTTGTCCTTTTTTGTCATCTATTTAAATATATTGTTTAGTGTAAGCATTATGCTTAGCCAAAAATCATAACGTATTGTGATAATTATCAGATTTTCTCCATTAGTTATACCACTGTAAGGGAAGTGATTGCAATTTAAATAATAATTGCACTATATGTTTGTCTTTATTATTTTCACTTTACATTAAACTGATACCGATAATTTACCTTAAATTGCGATTTTAAGAACTACTTCCCGCGTGCTAGATTTCAAACACAAGAATATTTAGTCCTTGTCTCACCATCTACGCTCCACAATACGTTTTTCAATGTTGATTTAAACCACGGACAAAAGGCTAACAAAGCAATGGTGGCATAATTTAAAGATCTGACAAATGAGGTTGAAAACAAATTAGCACAATGGTCAAGGTTATAGTTTACACTGATATTTAAATATATGTATTTAATGTATTTAAATCAGGGTTGAGCTAGTGAAACTTTTCTCTCACATTGGTGTATTAGTATCAACGCGTTAAAACACCACTAAAAGCTGAATCGAGGACCAACACAGATTTGTATAAATTCTTTTTCCTTTGATACATATTACTGTTATTTTTAGTAACCGGGTTTCGAGCAGAGCGTCGAAACGCAATTAATTAAAACAATTATAGTCGCTGCATTGGAACAAAACAGGGAAAACGTTAGGTATATCGACTTGCGTCATTGGCGCCTAACCGCATATTCAGTCCTAACTTATTCAGTTCAATGGCCGATTTCACAACAAAACACAATCAAATACACTTGACTCATAACGCAAAGGTTTGTTTATTTCAAGTGATCTGAAATAGAAAGAGGAATTGAACAAGCATCTGGCACACATGAAATCATATGTGTAAAAATATAACACCAACATAACATAATTATTGATCAATTTCAGATTGAACAAAATACGGTTCAAACACACGGACGACGGATTTCTTTGTAACAAAGGTCAATTACGTGTACTACCAACATGTGCAGATATCAATACCAACTATTTGCTGTGCATCTAGTTATTTTTTCAGGGGATTTAAACCTTCAACGATGGCTGAAATTAACATGTCCCACATGGTCTTGTCAACACAATTACATGGTTGTTTGCACGATCATTATTTGTCCGCGCATTATCCTGCTGCATGATACCGTTGACTTCAGTGAATTTTGCGCTTGATAACATAGCATAACACATCATTTATGTAGATGTTTGCACTCCCAGAACGATCAAACTTGACTTTTGGAGTTTTACAGATTCATTATATGCACATTGTTATACTATAATCATCATCGCTGTTTAGAACAGTAATTATTTGCAAAATTGGTAAACTGATATGAAAGTTTGTCAACACGCTAAATACATGTACATACCACAACCACCACCGCCGCCGCCGCAAACGCAACAGCCATCGCCACCACCATCAACGCCACAACCAACAACAATACCAACAGAAACAGAAACAATAACATCACCACCATTCAACTACTACTTCTACTACTGCTGCTACTACTTCTTCTACTACTACTTGCCGTACTAAACCCGTCACAATGATTCGAGGGGGATGGTATAAATAAAATCCGACTTTATCTCTTAATTGTTTGATATGGGAATATATTTGTTGAATATGCACTAATAAAACAAAATAGCAACGGAAAATATTGTGCATTTCACTATGTAACGTATCAAAGATATCATGGAATAAATAATATCAATAGGTTGTTACATATATTCGCATATCTATTATTATAAAATATTACATATCGTGTCTATACATTTAATAGTATCACATTGACGTTACCATCGGGCCATTATTCGCTGGGCCAATTTGATCACATTTGCCCCGGGAGGATTTTTCATACGTGAACAAACAATCGATGCTTTTTTATAAGTATAGTTATTTTAAAAACAAACAAACACGCCATAACTATTTTCTGTAATTTTTAAGTATTTGATTGGTAATGATGCGAATTAAAACGTTCACTGAAATGCCATTTTCATGTTCGTGTCATGCATTTAGTATAATCATTACATTTCGCTTGAAAGGTATGCTATTATGACTCTCTAGGAGAGACATTTGTAAGAACTATGCGTTTAAACGCGCGTTGTGCAGTTTTCTCCCATTAATATTATAAAATTACGGGTGTCACGCTAACAACAAATTATTTCATAAAGAAGCTCAGTACCCCATTCGTTAACCTAATTTCTCATTATGCATCCGATTAGAGTTATTTGGATTACAAAGTGTAAACGTCCTTTAGCGTTTGTAAACGTTATGAACGTTCGGTACAGTAGCCTACTTATCAAATGGATCCCTGATCCTTTGGCGATATCCACTTGTTCTACGCAAATTTATTAACAAGAGCATGTGCTGATGAATAATTACTACAAAAGTAAACTTTGTCAGTTACATATTTATTTAAAAAATAATGTGATACATTGCGTAAACACATTGATATTCTATATTTGAACAATACAAAACATATACACGCATTCATACAAAAAGATAAATGGAATTTAATGGCCAAATGGCGGAATATAATTTTACCCCAGACTAGCACTAGACTAAATAAACCTCAGCTATAGAATAGCACTACAACTAAGGCACGTCGAGGAGGCGACCGGAAGTACTACCCTAAAGATAGCCCCAACCCCAGTTGTACTATTGATATAGCTTCTCTCTTATGCAATCATAATGCACCAGATAATGCTCCGCATTCTATGGTTTTTCAAAACAGCTCCACAATGTGCTCACATTAATTAATGAAATTCCTATTTCAACGACCACCTGGTTGGTTCGAAAATAGATATATTATACATGCACAATCGCTAAGACCACCACAACCGGCCAAATAAATTCAAGGTACGCGGTAACGCAAATTGTCCAGTACAACATAATAGTCAAATTTTCGCAATACCACAATAATCCCCAATGCCAAAAAGGGCTATTTAAGGTATGCATAATCACGCCATGCCATCGAGCGAGTAAAAGAACACCCATTCTATACCGAAAATAATTTTGAAGGCATTCCTGCCATTTCCACACAGACTAGCACTACGTGATAGATGACAACAAAATGCTAAGTTTACCTCCCTGGGACGTATGTACATCATTAAATAGTAGTATATTTAAAGCTTCAGATTACCTCCAAGGCAAAAAGGGCTATTTAAGGTATGCATAATCACGCCATGCCATCGAGCGAGTAATAGCTTCAGATTACCTCCAAGGCAAAAATGACATTGGAATGAAGTATCAAACATATAAAATTGGTTAATAATGTCATATAAGTTATGGTGTCAGATTGTCATATATCTTAAGAATTAACTGTCGTGGTAAAATCAATACCTCACACAACTATGCAGCAACAAATTTACCTATTAATGGATATTCATTCGAAAGCACACATATAGCGCTTTAACACGGCACGTTAAACAGAAGAAACACTCAAACACATCGGGTAACACTTTGTTCCCTATAATTTCCATTCACTGATGTCGCGTCGTAGCGACATCCTGGATATTGACCTAATTCTGGAAGATAGCGATGTATCGATGCCATGGCACCGCCGCTATCCAAGGTTTGAGGCCCGACGATTAAACAGACGTCTTACCGAAAAGTCGTGTACAGTTAGTGAATGTAACCCGAACGTTTGCCGTGGTTGCTTACAATATATTGACCGCCATTCTGAAATAAATATCTCGGCAGTACATTCGAACATTACAAAAAGGTTAAACATAATGAACATCAATCTCTTTGGTCGGGTGGGTGGGGTTTCGCAGTCAAAGCTATTTCGCAAAAGTTCGAAATACGTGAAACCCGAGCTAAAATACAATATTGGTAAACTCAGACCGTCACCACTGAAATCAATTTCACGCATGTAGTATTGTCGACTGCTTGTATCTTATGATCGATACAAGATTTAAACCTTTATCTACCGGAGACACGTGTTCGCTACTTGAAATAAATTTGTCATATGAATTAATTTTAGTATGTTTTTTTTTGCATATTACAACGCAAGGTTTACATGCATAGATAATTATGCATCTGATGATATCTTACAATATTTCTTGCACATAACTATGGACAACTACGGCTCTCACTAACAATACGTGGTTTTACAAGCGAAAATGTATGTAAATTAATAAACCAATCCTGTTTTAACATTTCAAAACTTAGTGGATAAGAGTCATTGTCACAAGTTCTGTTGTCGTATCGTAGGACGGGTCAATAATCTAATAGGCTATCGTTTAGTCAAATAGTAAGTCAAGGCCGTTTGTGATAAATATCCTTAAATGTCAAACATGCACAATTTATACCGGAATTCAATGGTATATGCAAAACAAAAATTCTCTAAATGTATGACTTCTGCAATTTGCAATACGACACCATAATAGTAAATTCATTCTGATGGTTTGATAAAGTCGTTTTAAACGATCATGCCTTTGAAGTGCGTTGTTTATATGTAAGTTTAGGTATTCAATAAAAACAACAACAAGATTCAATCAAGTATTCACCTTGTACTTTCCCCTATGTATCTCCCTTAAATGAAACCAGCCTGGTCTTTATGAATTAGCTTGTTCATAAATAATTTGAATCTATTAGCCATTACTCCCAAGGCAATTTTATAAACAGTATTAAGAAGAGTAATAGGGCGCCAATTTTGTATTAACAGCTTGGATTTATCTCCCTTTGGAAAACATGTTATTATGCCCAGAGTTTGTGTTATAGATACATTTCTACAATGGAAAGTTTCATTTAGGGATCTGACAATAAACAAAGGTTCCAATTTTTTATCCGGAACACTTTACAAAAATCAGCATTGAAGCCAGAACTTCACGGGCTGTCATTTGACATATGATTTAAAACTGTAGAAGCTTCATAAAAAATTATATAACCTTCAATTGAAGAGGCCTCAGCCTGGGTTAATTTTGGAGAATTAATTCCTTTTTACATAATTATTAAAGTCTTCACTATTGTATTCATTTTTTGCTAAATAAGATACTGATAATAAGATGCTATTGTATCTTGTAAACATTTTTGGTCAGTTATTTCCTTTTCATCTTCATTTTTAGTTTGTATTTAGTTTTTGTTATTGCGTTTTTTTTAGGCTTCACAAATAGTTAGATGGGTTTTCCCCTTGCAAGGGAGCCCACTGAAATTTGGATCTAATCATACATCCTTTTAATTGTGTGCTCTTAATATTGTTTATTTCAGATTTCAAATTTTCTAGTTCTAAAATATTCTCATTTAAAATGTTTTCTTCCTTTCTAATTAATAACTTGCTTTCTATAAATTTTGATTCCTTTTTTGATATATATATATATATATATATATATATATATATATATATATATATATATATATATATATATATATATATATATATATAATTGTGCTGGATGTATTATGTAATAAACTGAAAATATGAACTTTTTTTAAAGAAATGTCATAAACCAGTCTCGATATTTTAATCAATATTAACTAATAATTGTAAAAATAGGTATTTTAGAACTTTTATTTTTTCGTCATTTGTGGTTGACGGTCTCTTTAAAGATAAATTATATTAATTATATAGGGTTGACAAGAGCAATAGATACATTTGTGGAAAAAATATTGTTTACCCTGCCCTACCCACCAAATGATCAAATCCGTTTTGCCCTCATTATTACAACTCATATTAAAACATTAATCGTGTTCCAAAAGACTATACACTATTGTAAATAAATACAATGAACAGCCTTCAGTTAAAGCAAAATGGGGTATAAAACTCAATACCATAATTAATGAAAATGAATGAAACTGCATTTTTATCTAATCTTTTTAATATCAAATGATGTAAAGGTACAGAATAATTCATATGATACTTGGAACAAAATGTTTTTTGAACAAAACGAAAATAACTGATGATCCATTGTACACTTTTTGCAAACAAAGTGACGAAGATTTAGAACTTTTATTATGGGAATGTCAGATATCTAAAGTATTAATTGATGAGATATTACCAGGTTAATAGTTTCCTTTCATGAATAAGAACAGTTTTCTACTTGGGTATTTAAACAAGTCAGCTATAGCCATAAATCATGTTATTGTGTTTATCAAGCTTTACTTATAGGAGTGTAAAATGAATAAATCCATTACAAATATTACAGAAGCCAAAAAAGCATAAAGTATGAATATGATAACTTAAGAAAAATATCAATTTCAAATAATAATACAGAATTCTTTAACAGTGAATGGGAATTGTTGTCTACCGTTGTATACCAAACTCAGTTTTTTCAATTTAATGAATATTGTAGTTCTTTACAACTTTGTATAATTTTATTTTTTTTAACTCATAGGACCAATTTGATATCTTTAAAGAAATGATAGGTAGCACCTATTTGTCATAAATGACATTTACATGTACATATTTTTGTTTTTCTATGCCTTTTTTTATCTGAATATGCAAAAACTATTTGCTCACTACAATTTATAGACACAGGTACTTTAAATATGAATATACCCTTGACAATGTTTTTTTTTTGAAAATATACTTATTTTTGCGTTTTATGCTTTTTGTTCATCTGAATATGCAGGTACTATTTGCTAATTAAACTTTATACACACTTTGAATATGTATATATACTAGAACATCAAGTTTTATACTTTTGTTCTCTATAAATACTTTTAAATGTTTTTCCAACACACAATTGCATGCAACTGTCTTATAGTTACAACATTCTTTTCAGTTTGTAAACTCTGTCTGTTGACATAAAGCTGTGTTTTTTTCTTGTAAATATTTGTCATGTAATAGCTAACAAATACATATTATGGTGTGTGATAATGTTTACAAACACAAGTAATATTTACACCTTTTAGAACATAATGTATGTAGGAAATTATATGCTTTTGTAGAATATTTCTAAGATAAAAATTAAACATGGTTTAAGACACGTAGCATTAGCTCTAGAGTCTGTGTATTATGTGTCAATTTTTCTTTCATATATGGATTCTTTTCGACCTTCTATGCTAATTGCTTTATGTAAGTATGCCACTGTCTAAACTTATATATATATAAGTGTAGACAGTGACATACTAACATAAAGCAATTAGCATAGAAGGTGTATATATATATATATGCGTCTTTCCTTATTGCCTGCAGATTTTTGGTGGGCTTAATGTGTGTTGGAAGTATTGATCCCCGATGTAAATGTGCCCTAGCGTATGGCAAGCGGTTCGACGTATAATCCCAAGAAACTAGGTTTCTCATGAGAACCTACGTTCTCAGATTGAAAACCTAGGTTCTCATGAGAACTATGGTTCCCAAATGAAATCTTGGGTTCTCATGAAAACCTTGGTTATCAGAAAGAGAACGACGCGAAAAGCTGTCGGAAACCTAGGTTTTTGTGAAAACCTTGGATATCAAACGAGAACTTAAGTTCTCAGAATGAGAACCTAGGTTCTCATGAAAACCTAGTTTCTCATGCGAACCTAAGTTCTATGTGTCTATGAGAACCTAGGTTCTCATGAAAAAACCTAGTTTCTCATGAGAACCTAGGTTCTCTAGCGTAAACCAAGGTTTTCAAATGAGAACCTAGGTTCTCATGAGAAACCTGGTGTCTTGGGATTTCATAAACCTAGTTTCTAATGAGAACCTAGGTTCTCTGGAAATCCTAGGTTCTCATGAGAACCCAGGTTCTCATGAGAACCTAGGTTCTCGTGAGAAACCTAGTTTCTTGGGATTAAGCGTCGAACCGCTTGCCATAATTAACCTCCAGTTGTCTACCATTGCTTAGTACACGCTGGCGGCATATGTGTAGAATGATAAGAAATAGACGTGAAACAGTGAATGTTACTCCCCAAGAACACTTTTTGAACGATGTTCAGACAATGCTAAGTCTGAACACGTTAATAAAAAATTAAACTGAAATACATCTTGAATTGTAAATATTATTTTGAGACTAAAATTGAAACAAATTCAGATCAATCGTTACATAATTCATTTTTACAGCATTAAATGAGTTTCAGATATTCAGTTCCCTTGTTCGGGTACAGTTTTTTATTTTAAGTATGTCTGTGATATAGTAAGCAATCATTATGGAATAAATATATGTTTAATCTCTATTGATAATGTGTAATAATGTATTATCGTAAGATATCGGCCCACATTGCAAGAAAAACTTATGCACTAAAGACTTTGCAAACATATTTCAATAACTTTAGATATCTGCAAAAATAAAGTTCTTAACGGCGTGTTTTCATCTGTCCAGCGTGTGCGTAATCATATGTGAACCCCATTGATCCTGCGCCCTGAATAATATGTGTCCCGTATTCCAAACGAGCAAGTTTTCACCGTCTGACGCGTAATTCTGGTTGATGAGAACCTATGGTTCCCAAATGAAAACCACGGATATGGCAAGAAGTTCGACGCATAATCCCAAGAAATTAGGTGTTTCATGAGAACCTAGGTTTTCAAATGAGAACCAAGGTTCTCATGAGAAACCTAGTTGCTCATGAGAACCTAGGTTCTTAGAAAACCTAGGTTCTCATTTGAAAAATCGGGTTCTTGAAGCCATGTGCAATCTTCCAACGAGAACCTAGGTTCTCATTCTGAGAACCTAGGTTCTCATCAGAAACCTAGTTTATTGGGATTATGCGTCGAACCGCTTGCAATACTAGCGTTTAATCCACGCTCGGTACTATTTGTTTGATGGCAAATAATGCTATATACTACATCTATTTTATGTTTAAAATATTACAACTATCAAAATAGTTACTGGCACTCCAATAAAAATAGACAATGCTTTAAACCAATGCAAGGAACTTAAGCGATTTAAAATTTAATAAATGGTGAACGTATGGCGTTGATATTGTATCAGGAGCAGGGTTTTTGCTTAAGATTTATATTCCGCTCCTACCCGCATGCTGGCTCTGGGCAATTTGATATTGTTTGATAAATGAATATAAATGAATTTTATACGTACATTATCCAATACAATGAACAATTATATTTAAATGTTGAATCACTTATAAACGGAAATTTATCCCACTTCGTGAAACAGACATTCACGTATTTTCTTTAGTTTTTTTTTTAAAAAATAGATCGACGTTAACGGCAGCCACTTCTGCGACTACAACCACCGCGTGACACCAGGTGACTCATATAACATTGAAGCAAGGCATTCGAGTCAATGAGGTCCGTTTCGAAGGAGGGCATGGGCATGTAGTCTAGAAAAATGTGCAGTTCATTGTACATGCAATAGTTGTATTGCTAAATTAAATAATGAACATTTAAAGCGATGAGGAACCAAATATCGTGTCATCATTTAATTGCAATCTGCGTGAGTATCTTCCTAATCACACCGTACATCAGTTTTTATCCTCGTTAAATGGTAATATTAACGAACACCGAATTGTTATGTACAGCGGTACTTCTAGGTCTAAGCAAGATAAATATGATATATAATGTGACTGTGGTGTATCGATTGGTTTTATCACACTAATGGAATTTCTGTCGTCGTATTTCACAACACAAATAATGCACTAGGGACCAACAGAACACCACATACATGACATATTCGATTTATTTAAGACCTTCTTACGATATAAAAGACAATAGCAAGTCAATAACGTGACAAAGGCCTAAAATGTTCAAACATTAACATAACATTATATTGAACTACGAGAAGATAACGCCATTATGTCGTAATTTAAAAGTCAGTTAATTTATGATAAGGATTCACCCTGTGAGATACGTAGTTCATATATAGTTGTCTGCATTTGATACCAAAATACTCCAGTATCTCAGTTATATTATATAAAGGAATATACACAAAGCAAAATGTGGAAATTGACAAGTTTCTTCTTGCAACTGTTCAAATGTAAGGATATCATCACCATTCCCCGCACCACCAACATCATGCCCCATACCACGGTAACGGTGGGGGAATATGCGCAGCCCTTTGAAAGTTTGCTGGAGCGGTATTGAGTGAAATGATGAATCTCTTTGGAATATTTGCTTTAGTAGCAATGTCCTTCCTGTATTACCCTCCAAGGATGTTTTATTAAGTGTATGTTGTATGTATGTTGGTTTACTGAAACCTTTTTTTGACAGAAATAGCGTGAAGTATCCAAGAAAAAAGACTTAAGAAAAGCACTAGCATTTACTGGTAATTCGTCCATATTTTTGGCCAATGATTGTATCAAAACATCTTTATTATTTATGGATACAATTAATAAGTATAGAATTAGTAAACTCGTGTCTTGTACAATATATTTAGATAGAAGGTGATTTATTGGCTGAGTTTTACTCGGTCAATTTGCTGTATTATTTGGTATAAAACCGTTCCAAAAGAAAAAAGTTACCTGACTATTGTATAATGGCTACCTTCGGAACGTGAATCCTATTACAAAAATCGATCACGAGGGGAAATAGTACAATTCTCAAAGTCTGTTATCATTAACATTTAAATTATTGTATCAACTAAGCACAAACTGTCTATATTGAGCTTTTGTTGTGAGCGTCTATCGACATGTCTTTTGTAACTTGAGAGGTCTTCATCAGTCGTTAACTATTTGCTTCATCTCCTCTTAGACCACTTGACCAATTTCATTAAAAAGTAATTGTGTAACCTTTATTTAAAGTGCTTCAAAACGTATCAATATTTAGTAAACGGGGGAAAATACATTAACTAAATGGAAACTTCAACAATCTCTTTAACCGCAATGCTCATGCGTAATACACATAACATACTCAAAGTCTCTGATTTTTTTTTCAAATCATGCCCCAGGAGTTATATTATTCCCTCATTTGTGTACAATTAAACCTTTTTTATGATACCGCTAGAAACATATATTGGATTTGCATTTAAAAATGCATGGCAGTTGCTCAGAATTTATCGTCGTTTTTAGGCTGTCCCGTTTGTTCATCATATCACAAAGATGATTGTCTTTCACGGCATTCCTTTTCCAAATCCGTCCAGGTACATTTCGGGAAATTTGTCATAACGTTGCTTGCACGTAAGACCGTCACGATATGTGAAGTAGAAATCAGCTGATCACAATATACTTTAGAATGTATGCATGAAACTTTAGAACGTATGAATGTATAAGCCGCTATGTGTCAAATAAAGTTAGTTGCACCTTTTACAACATTGGTGAATATTTTGATTGCGGTCACTGAACCTTAACAATTTCAGGTATTTACATACGTCTGAGCTTAATGTGTCTGTATATGTAGTTGGCTATTTATAACATTTGATATACGTCGTTTACGACATACTTGGGGCACCAAACAACCGATGTTTAAGATAGAGGCTTATTTCTTTGGGTTCACTGTGTACATCCAACAAGGCATTCACCATGAGCCCCACGAAACTGTGATGTGCTTGGATGCCAGGTTTTGGTAATAATGACACCAAGACTTTATTTCGCAACCACAAGCAGGGAGGCTGGGGTTACGAGGAGATGACGGTACCTTACTTTTCATTTTCTCCGAACGTTTCGTTCGAAAAGATGATATTGGTTGAGCATCATCACTTCAAGATAGACATCTTTACAATAGTGTGTTATTTAAGGAAATTACATAAACATACACATTAAAAAAGCGTCATATATACGAAGAGGTCAATCAAACCAAAATGCATATTTCAGAAAAAATCTGTGAAAACACGATGAATTAATTTCTTTAAAATTTCTGGACATTTTTAGGAATCGTGTGTTCTATTCGTTTTTGTCGTCTTTTTGACGCTATAAAGGACACCGCCTTACTTAAAAAGTGTATAGAGCCGCTTATTATATACAAAAGACTTTTCAATAATAAACAGATGATAACGACGCAAATATTCCTTTTCTTAATTCACTAGGTTGCTATAAACAACCAGCATATGTTCGAGTTCCGCCATCGACTCCAACCTGACGCCAAGTACGACACGATTAGACTTGACGGCGATGTGTGTCATTTCAAGGATGAGCGCATTGTATGATATCTAAATATTTTCTTCAAGATATATGATATTGCGTATATATAGAGAATAATAGGTTAGTGTTGATTATAGATCAGGTTTATCATGCGAGGCTTAGAAAACAAAAAGCACGAGCCTTGGCGAGTGCTTTTTCGTTTTCGTGCCGAGCATAATAAACCTAATCTATAATTAACACTAATCTATTATTCTATTTATCCCACTTTTTATTATGTAAACCTTTTTGTTTAAACAAAATAAGTTTGACTGGATAATTTTGCTGGATTTATGACGTCATTTCGTCGAAATATTGACTGCCGTTGAGTATAGATGATATTTAATCAACGGGGCTTTAATCAACCGAATTCACTGTAAAAGTGGGATAAAAAACTTTCGTTGCATCAATTTCTGTTGTGTTCTTTTTGTATTAAATACATTCTTCAGTGTCATATTTCTAAATTTAACTATGAAGTTGTTTTTGGCTGTAAATCTTTGGAATTAATTTGAAGATTCTTCTATAATGTAAGCTACTTATTTTCAATTAGTCGCCCAATATTGCATTCTGAAGCCATTAATTAGTTAGGCTTTCTTTGGGGCTATGTCGTTATAAGTTTAATGGTTTCTTTTAAATATAGTTAGGGAAGGAACATGCATTATGTATTGCGGATTGCAAGACCGACAAAAATATGTCATATAACATCAAAGAGACCAAACGCAGCTTGAGTGCTCATAATGACAAAAAACGGAGTATTCTAACGGAGTTTTCTATAGACAAAGAAGAAAATCAAGTGTGGGTTATTCTGCAATAATATATGGGCGGAGCTTAATGTTTTGAAAATAGTTCCGAATAAATAAAGAAAATATTGCAGTAAAATTCACGTGCTAAAACCCGCTCTAAATGAAATGTAATAAATGTAGCATGTATATAAATGTAATGAAACAACAAATTGTATATTTGGTGATAAGTGGAATAACCACGCCTGCAAAGATTGTTATTTGTTAGGAAACGTAATTAACAAAACATTTATAGCATTTCAGCTTTTCAATAGCATCAATAAACGTGACGTCATTTAGTTTCAACGATTGTTGATCTCAATGAAAGTGACGCCATTTGCACAATATTTATGAATGAAACGACGTCATATGTTTTTACAATTCAATGACGTCACTAAATAGTGAACTTTCTACTAAGAAGGGCGGAGTATTGAACAATATAGTTCACGTCCAAAAGTTTGAACCAAATCAATCAGAATCGTGTAAGAATCGAAATAATATTGTTCTATGATGGTTCGTTGTCGAATGACCCACAGTAAGAAGTATAGATGCGTGTTATCAAATCACTCGTGCTTTGCACTCGTGATTTAATTCAAACGCATCTATACTCCTTACTGTGGGTTATGCGACAACAAATCATGATAGAAAAATATTCTTTCTTAAATATACAAAGCAGGACACGCGTTTATCGTTCTTCTTATGTGATTCCTTAATCTATTGCATATCGAAGCTCATATAGAAAGACATGTACAATTTTGAAATAATACAAATCTGTAATTTTATGTTAATGGCACATCTTTAAATGTACAATATCGTGCTTTTAATAAGGAATTGCCGGTCCAAGATGTTAAAGAAAACGTAGAAAGTCAAACACATTATAGACTGTATACCATATGTGCAATCAAAACGTTGTAAAACGTGTTTTTTTATACCAAATCAAACATAAAAATAATACAAGTTTTGAAAAATGTGTCCGTTTGTTTTGTGTTTACTAAATACGACTAATACTCCCATAAATCTACAATATGAACACATTACATAATACATTCATATTTAAGCAACCAAACTTTAAATTCTGTAACATATAAGATTAATGTAACCGCTCAATGCATTTGTTTTACTTATCTGACGAAGTAATATACACATATTAAAGCCACAACATCTCTCTCTACGGTCTATCCTTTCAACTTTAGTATAAATGATCGTTTGTTATCTAGGAAGTATAATTTGTTACAACTTAAGATGAGTCTACGTCGTCATTTATGGGATACGCTTTCCTCTAATGCCACAATATTTGAATTCTGTCAGTATCAACATATTTACAGTTGAGATTAATTGAGATGTTGGGACATTAATCGCCTTCCAACGTCGGTGAGTGTTAATGTTTATGTTATTTAAGTCGTAAGCTGTCTAGGTGTTTTGCATTATTCCCGGCACACACAAAGGACGATTTGCATATTGAGATGCACACAAATCTTATGTAAACATTTTGTCTTGATTTCTGTAAGATGCTTACTGGGCATTACGATAAAAATAATGTTTTCCAAACAGATATGCTTAGTCAGAATCAATTGACCTTTAGTCAAAAACAAACGAGTTATGCCCAGTTCACATTGATATGCCATGATAGTATTCAATCGAGGGCAAATGTCATAAAGCTGTTATAATTCGATGAAGCAAACGCAGTCTTAAATAATATGGATTTGGGCGTCATTTTTTACCGTATTTACAATATGTGTTGATAGTTTGAATAGTAATGCCTAGTTCACACCAACGGCGAATGCCGCGCTTTGAATCGGCGAGTAAAGCGCCGTCATTTTTGTTAACTTTTCCAAAAATATCTCGATCTATAACGCTCTGGTAAGCTCTGATACGCTCTCATACGAATTGGTTGACGCTTTGAGGACAAAATATTTCCCGACTTGTTACGATTCCTCACGCTTTGATCCCGCTTTGATCAGGCTTTGTTACGCTTGAAATCACGCTTTGATAAGCTTTATTACGCTTCATTACGCTTTGATGCGATTATGACGCTTTAAATCAGGCTCTGATACGACAATCAAGCTTTGTTGTGCATTTTACGCTCTGTTACGTTTGGAAAATGTCGAGATTGCCGATTTTTATCCCGCTTATGATTCAGAGCCTATATTAAGATGCAGCAGATACACAAAATCATTGCATCTTTGACGCCAGAACACGATGGCAGAACAACAAGATCCAGAGGTTCCAGATGTACCAGAGCATGATCTATCCGAAGAAGACCTGACGTTTGTCTCTCTGTTGTTTAACTATATTCTATCCCTTGAGGCGGAGGAGAGGGAGGAAGAACAGCAAAGACAAGGGGAGGTTGACATACCAGCAAGAGGTAGAAGACCATTTATCAGAAGCTGCTGGACCAAGCCATGGCTAACTGAAGAAAGAAGACAGCAAAATGGTCATAACGCTAGCCTCCTGGACACAAAACTCAGATTAGAAAACCCTGGTGCCTTCAGAAACTTCACAAGATTAAACCCTGAGGTGTTTGATGATATCCTGGAAAGAGCGGCACCAGTCATCCAGAAGCAGCAGACTAATTACAGGCACCCTCTGTCAGCTGGCCTCAAACTGGCAATCACCTTGAGACATTTGGCGACTGGGGACAACTACAGGTCACTGGCATATTGATTCAGATGTGGTATCTCCACAATATCAGAGCTGATTCCAGAAGTGTGCACGGCAATTGTATAGGCATATAAAGATGAAGTTTTAAACCCACCTAAATAGAATGAATTCATGTGCAGTCATCGATAATTATGAGACTGGGATTTAAGAGTCAAAATGACCTAAACAAATATTGGGTTTTGAAGAATGTATATACAGCGCTGAATTCTTGTTAATTTCACTAAAACACCGGTTCTGCGGTTTAACTTGATTAATCCCCATATAGAAAGATTAAGACATAATTCCCTAGTACATTATTAATTGTTAATAAGATACGTATTCCCTGTTTTAGGATACTTATGATATTGTCTCAGCAAACAGTTATATAAGCAGCTTAGGTCTACCATAGCACTAATGATTCTGATTTAAAGGGGCCTTTTCACAGATTTTGGCATTTTTTTAACTTATTCATTAAATGCTTTATATCGATAAATGTAAACATTGGATCGTAAAAGCTCCAGTAAAAAATCAAGAATAAAATTAAAAAAAGGAAAAGAACATTCCCCGAACCAGGTTTCGAACCAGTGACCCCTGGAGTCCTGCCAGAGTCATGAAGTAAAAACGCTTTAGCCTACTGAGCTCTTCCGCCGAGTACACATGCTGAAGGTATTTTATACATTATATAAGCAATCTTCGTAGTTTCACAAAATTTAACGGCAAAAACAGAACTCTCCAAATTATTCAATCGTTTCGCGTTGCAACGCTTTATAATTTTTAGGTTTTAAAATCGTCAAAAGATGCATGTAATGGCTCTATTAGACCATGGTAAATGTTCAGTATTACTGTTTCCTCACAAATATCATAACTAAAACGAAAATTTGCGAACCTGAAACAACTTTTTTCAATTTTGTCAATTTACCAAAGCGTGAAAAGATCCCTTTAATATCATTTGAACGCGTTTTGGAATGCTTGATTTCTTGGATGTGAAAGGCGAGTGGGAAGGTTGATGTAACGTAATCGAGTTGTACAAGCGAAAGATGATCATGTTTTATAATCAATTATAATATTATATGCTGCATTATTAAAGTAACAATTCGGAAAAACCGTATAAGCCAAAATGTAATTTTGACTTAAAAGTGTGATATTTACCTTTTCAGCAGTTTTACAGGTTTTACTGGTAACTCTTCTTCTTAACTCTTCTTGTTAAGGTGTAAGTAAGTAAGACCAGGCAAACTTCAATATGTACATGCTAGCATTTAATTGGGCTCTATGCATCTTGAATAATACCGATGTAGATGAAAGTATAATACAAACCAGCGATATATTCCTTTAAAACTTTTTGAAATCAAACAACAACCATAATATGCGATATATTTAAATAATCTAGCCAAATATGTGTCTTGTGTGAGGTTTCGTTAAAAACAAAAGATATCGTACAACTGCTAAGACGTCTCAGTGAGTAAATGAGAATAAATGTCACAGAACGCCATCCTTTAAATACATTTGATAAAATATGCTGCGTGAGTGTGAAACATAATCGTTTACTTCTAAACGAATGGTGTTAGCTGTTCGAGCCTATATAGACACAACTTTGACAGAAGTGTACGGAATACCGTTCAAGTGAAACCCCTACCTATTAGAAATGAGAATTGCCTTCATATTGCCCTTAATCTGTACACTTGTTACCGTTTATAATGAAACGCAATACATATAACGATTTATTTTTTATTCATTCATCAATCAATGATATTTATTACAATGGTTTACAGCAATATAGCGATACTTTGTGTTATGATTATAACTTATGTATCGTTAGAAAACATCATTTTTGTGTGCAGTTGTTTTTTCCAGTAACAATGCTCTGATAATGCACGTTGCCAGAATGAATAATGCATAATCCGAAGATTAATGTAATATGTTAACCAAGCTTCATAATAATATTCTGGGTTCTTTTGAAACATTTTACTTTTGTTTGCTGAAGTATAGACCGATGGATGGGTGAATAGATGAAAGGATTGACAGACAGACCAAATGCAACTTACTACCAAATAATAGTATTCATTTTCATGATCTAATTTTATGTTATTTTAACTAAAAACGACCTGATCTTTTACTTTATGTGTATTTCTACGTTCAGTTAGGTATTCTCTTTATTGTCTTGGAAAATCACAGGAATTTTTTTGCGAACAGCAATGTGACTTGCATACAGATGGACAGATTGTCGGTGGGTATACCTATAGAAACTGCGAAAAAGGTTGGGGTCTTATAAATAGCCTGTGTTTATGGACAGCTACATTTTAATGCAATCAATCGCACCGATTTCTTTTAAAATGCATTAATATTTTGTCCAACTGACGTTTTAACTACATGATGGTATGGTTTTACACCATTTTGATACAAAAAAGACAGGTTGTTTTGTATGTATCGCGGCTTAATGCTTCTCAGGGGCATTTTAAAGCACTGAGTATATAAATTTAACTTAATTGACACGCATTCTTCATAAAGTGTTTAAATTTAATTTTGTGATGAATTGAAAATATATTACCACTTAAACGTGTTTGGTTTGAATAGTGTTGCAATATGATTAACTATCAAAACGTGTTTGTTGCGAAAACAAGCCATGGAATCGCTTTCAACGATATTGCAATGCATATACCGTTTCAAGACAGTGACCGTGTTTAAAATACAATAATGTTAACACATCACTTACATATTGAAGCTTCTCTGTTTTGTTTAGAAAAAAAAAGTCAATACAATGGTATATTTTGAACGAAGGAGGAAAGGAAGTATCTTAAATAACCATTCCATATAATCAAATTATAAAAAATGCAGACCTGATTTGCTTCAAACTATTTTGGTTTTATAGAAACATTATTTATTATGATTCAGAACATGAGTTTTTTAACCCATGAGTGAATTTCCTATCACTTATTGTATACTTTACTGCGTGCTTCATTCTAAAGGAAGAATGATCTTTGAAAATGTTATTACCACTTGTGTAAATAGACACTTAACTTGTGTAATAGGACTAGGCGCTGATGCAGGGCTTCGGATTCTTTTATGTTACAAACATTAAAAAAAACACGTTTCAAAATCATGTGCTTGAATAAATTTTACAAAAACTGACATGTTATTTTAGATAAAACATTAACTACCGACAGGTAAACGGACCTAATAAAAGACCATGACTAACGACTTACACAATTAACTATATATAATCTCACTGGAAATCTAACTTGCAAAGCATTGGTAAAAATCGGATTCTACGACGCATTCTTCTCGCTATGTGCGACAATTTGCAACAGACTTTCGCTTATATTTGTCTAACGATCATAACTCATGTTTCGCTTATGCCATCAACAAATGATAATACATTTATTACAATCGTCATTTATCTTAACACCAGTTGACCACAACACATGCCGCAATACCGTCTTAGAGATATTGAAACATATGTTATCACTACTTGCGCGCAAAAGCTGACTATGTGCAGTGACAGAATAGCTTGGTTTTGATTGATACCAACTTCCATGTAAGCGTAATTACTGTATTTTAACTCGATTTGCACGTTATTAATTACACGCCTTCGTATTTACAGCATCGACACACATATTAAATCAGAAATACTTTACAAGTATAAATCTAAGAGGCGTGTGTTTGCCATCGTTTGTGTCACCTCACTGACGTGTTCAACTTATGGGCATTAAACGGTTTACTTATCCATTGTTTGACACTGGTATAATGTCATGTTTTAGTTATGGCAATAGCTTAAACCACATAAAATACCTCATAACAATGCTTTTGTTGGTAGATCCACTTCATTAATAAGAATTTCGTAAAAAAATACATATTAAATGGAAGAAACATTGTCCTTTTTTTACTTTTTTTTCTTAATTTTAGAAACACCGACGCATTTTTTATGAATCACTTCGTGTATATTACCGACCCTTTACTGGACAATTCATCGCAATATGTTACATGTAGGTTGAGCTTATGAGGCATTTATAACAATTGTTTATGTACTGTCAAGCCTTTATCTGCATCGTCTAGTATCTTCTTTGCACTAGTTTACTAAAGCCTTTTGCCAGAATGAAGAAATCCTTTCTGTCACACAGACTTTCCAAGCATAAATGGGGAACTGAATAAACACCAGTTTAACCATGCATGCATGGATAAAGGAAATGAATATTTCAATCTTCTTTTCAAATTTTACCATCTGCACTCTCTTGACAACAGCTTTATTTTATTGGCAACATCAATGAAGTTAAAGTTATTTACTCAACACTTTCAAAAGACTATGCTGTAAATGTAAGTGTTTATGTACCTTTAACGTTCCTGCTGTATGCTTCAAATGCTTCAGTGCCAAATTGTTTGCAGTCTAATTTTAGAAAATTTAGTTGGAACAAAATACGATAGACCTGTAACGAAAGAAAACTATGAAATCATTTATTCTGACGATATATTTATCCGTTTCGACAGGTAAATTCCAAAATAATTCCCCATTTTTTAATTTGCGCGGCTGCATTTCAGATTTGCATCAATCCACTGTTTAAACACATTTTAAATCGAAAACTGCTCCGGCAAAGCCTCGTCATTTCTGTTGATGACCGAGTGAGGCATATGTAAAACACAACATTGTACTGTATGACGTCATATGATATAATCGAATTAATTTGTTGATGTCGATTGAACAAGACATGTAGTTTTCAATGTTATTTTAATTTATTTTGGTATGTGTGATTTGCTTAGCAATACTAGCGAAAATACACATTTTATCGGACATGATCATCTGCGAACTCAGGCAGGAACGCATTTTTCGAGCGCCCGCCCACTTTCCGATGCACCATCGACAAATTTTAAAAAAGAAATTATATTTCCGAACATTTCCTTCAGGTTCGGCAATTATATTCAAACAATTAGTACATGTATGCAGCTTTTGTACATTATCACATATTGCTGCACTGTCAGAAATATCTGAAACAATGTAAGAAGCAAACATTAGGTTAAAACATACTATAATGGTCTTATTTCGTAAAAGGAATGGGGAAAAATAGTAGATACACATTGCACATTGGATAGGATTTTATATCTAAGAATCATTTAAACTGTTCCCTGTTCGAATATCATTCATTATTCATGAGATTATTTGTATGTTTTCCCAATTACAGTTTATGTTTATTGTTTCATTTAATGTGAAGTTATGTTTCATTTGTTGTATCAATTCATAACCGCATCCCATAAAAAACAGGAATTCTTCATTAATCTTTTATACAGATCCCCAAAGACACATGTCTGTTTGAACAAGATCTATCATAACGTTTTCTTTTAATGCAAATATATAAATCTGCAAAGAAACATTTAAACTCAGATTGATAGATAAACATTTTTAATCGAGTCAGTATTCTGAATATATTGTATGTAAATACGTGCGGTAGACACACTTTTAACAGTCAATGTATTAAATATCTGCCTCCGGGTTAGTTTATTTCAATGTAAAGTAAAACCCTTTGAAAATGTAGTACTTTATAAGAACACAGATTTAATTCAAAATCGTGTGATACAATGTAAAAATGTTCCCGAAATTAGGCTCATGCTCTTGTAATGTATGCATTGCAGTTCAATTTGTTAATATGTTTAGTAAACTTATCGAGGGAGAAAAATATGATTCGGGATTCACTTTTTAAGATGTTGACTATTTTAGAGTGCCTAAACCCGTTTTTAAGGTTTCATTTAAAAGAAAGATATCTTACAACTGCTAAGACGTTCCCATGAGTATAATAAGGATTACTGGCACGGGATACAATCCTGACATATAGACTTGATAAAATATGTAGCGATGTATAGACAAAAGAGTCCAGCATTACTTGTTCTACGCTCCGCGATGAGATAAATAAATAAATAACCTTATAATTGATATTTGTGTTATCAATAATGGTGCTTTTTTATTCGTTTCAATCACCGTTATGTGTTTGTGGTACATTTTATTTGGTTAAGTTAATACATTATTTTATTAGTTAGTAATTAAAAAAAATACTATTAAGATTTGAGTAGGAGAGCAGTGTTCCGCGCTATTATAATAATTGGTGAACGTTTTGATTGCACTCTATGATACATTACAAGATGATTTTTATAAATAGCTTACTTTAAACATATTATAACCATCGTCTCGGACTAACTAACATTTAGATATTTATGAAAACTATATCGCCAGACATTAAAAAGTCCTAATCGAAATATGAACACATAGGATAACATACATTTCAATATTAAACTTGTCGCAATATGGAGTTCTATTTCGATAAAGTGCAACAACAACAAAACCAACAACTCATAAACAAAATGAACGAATATATGTAAATCATAGACGTTTCAAATATCAAAGTATGGAAGCATTTGCTGCAACTATGAAAAGTATAGCATCAGTTGACAAATCGTCATCGGTCATTATCTTAGTTTTGTAGACCAATGTTATTGTACATATATTAAAAACAATCATTTTAAGATGTCGTCGATACAACTGCGAATGAGACGATTATTTCAGAATACATGTATACTAATAGATTCGAATTTTCGATAGATTTTTCACTTGAATCCTGGCAATTGAAATCTGAACGTCGTATCCCGGTTTCTGTAGACAGCATTATATATTAATATGTCTTAATAGGCGCCAACGTTCTTGTTAACAATGCAAGAGCTATATCATTTTCGAAATAAGCAAATAGTACCAAACATGTCCACATATGTCTTCCGATATATTAAGCAATACATCGATTCAGGTTAGACACTCAGATGTATGCCCCTTAAGTTAATTCAAGAGAGTCCAATGATGAATTGTGTTATTAGAAACAATTAAATCAAGTTTTGTAAACCATTCTTGAAATCTGTCCATCTTTGAACGTGTCCCTTAGAACAAATATAAACATGTGCTAGAAGGTACTAGTTAATTTTTAAAACACTAAACAACGCTAATTTGTATTTTATATCAATAATTATATAGCAATAGTTATTTTGTCTCAACTTTATTCTGAAATAATTTGATAATTGTGTCAGTTGTTTTCATGAATAAATATAATACATATAAATATAATACATATATAATATATGTGTATACAGGTCTTTCCAGTCATAATTCGTGCGTAAAGATATTTTCCGGCAGAAAGCAAACATCCGACCATACTATTTATTAATTGTCTTGAATTTGTTGTAATGTTGACATCTCAAATAACCCCCGTACAATATATAATATAAATATAAATAATTATCAATAATTATCAATATCTATATATATTAAATAAATTCATTTAATAAACTACAAATGGCGTGGCAGAGGCCGACGCGTATCCCCACGCCGCATGTTTGACCCAGGGGCGCCCAAGGGTTGGTAATGGGGCCATGCATAGTTGAGATTGACCGTATTGTCATAAGAGATGTTCAGTATAAATTTGAAGTAATTCCATGTAGAAATGAAGAAGTTAATGTAAAATATCCTAAAAAATGAGTGAAAATCTATACCCTAATTTCTCCTCCTCATCCTGCTCTCCTAATAAATCTAATACTGAATCAACTTCACTGACGTCCATTATGTACATGTCATCCTCATTGGAATGACTAATGAGATGGCTGAACATGCTCTTTTGTAGCCAATCTTCTTGCTTCTGTTTTGGAAAAGTTATGTTTTGAGGTTAAATGGTTGACTAAATAGTAGCGTCTCAGAAATTTTCTATCGCAATCTTGTACACAACAATGAAAATCTTGAATTTCATGTCTGTCTTTGATGTGCCTGTTCAAAGTCCATCTTGCTTTATATTGTTTCTCACATTTTTCCCACTTGAACATTTAAACAGATTTTCAGTTATGAGTCTAAAAGTGTAATTGAACAAATTGAAAGTTTTAGCCCTTTTATGGATTCTTGAGGCTCTATTCGACGAGTTTCTAATGCTTTTTATGCTTGACTGAATTCTATCTCTTCTCTCATATACAGGTGTCCCTTTGCGCCAATATTTTATAACCCCGTGTATAAACATAAGATAGATGAGCTAAACCATTTCACAGATGAGTTAACACAAACATTGACTACTAAATACATCTCTGCGCCACTACTGTGTAACTCTATATGTGTTTTCAATACACAAGCTTCATTGTTAAAAAATTCCTTTGTCCGATGAAAATGCTTGCACTTCTTCTAATTGGGAAGATAACCATATAATAGATTTCGAAATCTAAACGCGGACCCTAAGTTAAAGGTCAAGGTCACAGTGGTCAAACATTTTATGCGCATGGAAAGGTGTTGTCCAGATACGCATGCATACCAAATATGAAAGCAATATCTGAAAGGACACATAAGTTATGAGCCTTTTTCGAATCGCGGTCGCAGATTTCAAAACTTAAAAACTGGCCCCAAGTTCAAGGTCAAGGTCACAGAGGTAAAACATTTTATGCCCATAGAGTGTTGTCCAGATATACATGCATACCAAATATGAAAGCAATATCTGAAGGGACACAGTAGATATGAGCCTTTTTCAAATTGCGGTCGCAGATTTCGAAACCTGAAAACTGACCACAAGTTCAAGGTAAAGGTCATAAGGGTAAAAAATTGTACGCGCATGGATAGGTGTTGTCTGGATACACATGCATACCTAATATGAAAACAATATCTGAAGGGACACAGTTGTGATAAGCCTTTTTCGAATCGCGGTCACAGATTTTGAAACCTGAAAACTGACCCCAAGTTCAAGGTCAATGTCAAAGGGGTAAAAATGTGTATGCGCATGGAAAGGTGTTGTTTAGATACACATGCATACCAAATATGAAAGCAATATCTGAAGGGACACAGTAGTTTTTAGCCTTTTTCGAATCGCGGTCGCAGATTTCAAAATCTGAAACTGGCCCGAGTTCAAGGTCAAGGCCACAGGGGTAAAAATATGTATGCGCATGGAAAGGTCTTGTTCAGATACACATGCATACCAAAATATGAAAACAATATCTGAAGGGACACAGTAGTTATGAGCCTTTTTCGAATCGCAGTCGCAGGAAAATCTCTGACCCGGCCCCACCCCAACCCCTATAACTTTTGACTCAGGGGTCAGATCAAAATTCCGAATAGTGCACCGTCGCACGCATGCTCATAGCTACCATGTGTGTAAGTGTCAAGGTTCTAGTGCTTATACTGAGGAGATAATAGTGTCCATGACGGACGGACAGACAGACGGACAGACGGCGGAAATAACCACAATATCCCCACGCTTTTCAAAAAGCGTGGGGATAATAACCTAACCATTTTTGTCAATTATTTGTAATCGAACAAAATAGAACCGAATGAAAGTTATTATTAACAATTGCATATATAATATTAAATTGCACATTGTTTTAATATCTACCAAGAAGTAAATAAATTCAGTTTAATCAACTAAGTTTTGCCAAAGAGCAATTAAGATCCGAAATTAGATCAGTAAGGGGAAACTCTGGTTTAGAGTTCTTTGTCAAATCTGCAAATATGCGTTTGGCCATATATGATTTGGTAACAAGGATAGAAAAGTGAATTTAAAATGAGCAGGGTGCAGTACACTGCTATTTATCTATTGATCTTTCAATTGCATTGCACTTGTTATTTTATATCTCAAAACAGAAGTGGCAGATTTTATAAGCAGAATACATTTTTCATACCAGTAACAGTGTAATGAAAAAAGCATGAGCACAAATTATGTCTCTTGTTTGTGGTACAAATGTACACATTGAAGTGTCGCATATCAATATAAAATTTATATTAAAGGGTATTATTAAAAGTTAAAAATAGCTATTACATGATGAGTTATTTATCACTTAAAGGGGCCTTTTCACAGATTTTGGCATTTTTTTAACTTATTCATTAAATGCTTTATATTGATAAATGTAAACATGGATCGTAAAAGCTCCAGTAAAAAATCAAGAAAAAATTTAAAAAAAGGAAAAGAACATTGCCCGGAGCAGGTTTCGAACCAGTGACCCCTGGAGTCCTGCCAGAGTCCTGAAGTAAAAACGATTTAGCCTACTGAGCTATTCCGCCGAGTACACATTCTTGACGTATTTTATACCTTATATAAGCAATCTTCGTAGTTTCACAAAATTTAACGACAAAAACAGAACTCTCCAAATTATTCAATCGTTTCGCGTTGCAACGCTTTATAATTTTTAGGTTTTAAAATCGTAAAAAGATGCATATAATGGCTATATTAGAGCATGGTTAATGTTCAGCATTACTGTTTCCTCACAAATATCATAACTAAAACGAAAACTTACGAATCTGAAACAACTTTTTTCAATTTTGTCAATTTACCAAAGCGTGAAAAGATCCCTTTAAGTATTTTATAACAAGAATGTTCTTTATGAACATTTAATGTGACAGTGTTGGTATAGTATTTTTCTGCGTTAAATGCACATTTAATACACTTTAAAATGCAGACAAGTATCACTTAACATAATTTGTTTGTATATTTCTGTATTTTGCAAGCATTTAAACACACCAGTGTGTTAAAGAGTATTAATCTTCTTGAAAAGTATGCTTTACCAAAAATTAAGTATGCTAACGTTCATTTTAAATGTTTTAAGTATACTTTAAAGTATACTTTCAAATGCACGAAGACACTTTGTTGCAAACAAAAGGTAGAGAAACACTTAAGTCTAGCAAATGCACATTAAATGAGCACTAAAAACAGTGTCACGTGCATAACAGTGCCTATTTATGAGCAGTAGGTTTACTTGTGGTTTTAAATATTGCGTTTTGTATTGTTGATAATTAATACTTTTATCTACCGATACAGTTCAATATAACGTTCAATATAACGTTCAATTAACTACACTTTGTAAAGTTGGAATAAGACATCGATCTTGGAATACTCTTTTTAATAATTTATTATATGCTGTTTAATTCAAATTATAAGTTAAATAGATACTTGCATTTAAATTGTTTAACATTAAAACTGGATGTGTAACTTGATTTTTTAAATCCTCCAAAAATACTCCATGTCCATGCCTGCATGAGCACAATTTATAAAGGCAATCATAATGATTCAACATGTTATCATCATTAATGAAACAAATCATTGAAAAGTGTTTATTGTTCTTAAAGAAAAAATCAAATATTACTATAAAAGATTCAGAATATGACATAAACAGTTGTGTCTAAGGAAATCAACAAAAGGATATCAAATCCAGGTTTGATATCTTATTTCAAAAATACTTCAAATCCTTTCATTCAATACTGAAATAATTATACAGTGTATCATTTACATACATTAACACTTTATATACATGTTTTATTATAATATTGATGCATCTTCAACTGAATTATAAACATGTAACATCACTGTGTTCAAACTGATAACATATCGACTTAGGCTAACTCTGTAAAATAATAATCTCTGATTTCTAAAGTACTTGCACAAAACTTAGGAATTCTAATTTGATCGTATTTTTGCTCCAATACAGAAAACTCAAATCATAGCATATATATGTATATATTATTAATACAAATATTTTTTAATCATTGATAACACATAACATTAGATATGTACTTGTAAAACTAGGAATACAAATATGAATGTTTCTATTAAATCATTCAGGATTTTTATTTTAAGACACATCGGTCAATATTGGGGAAATCAACTTTTGTATCATTTATTTGTGTACATCAATGCCATAATTGATAACACAGTAATTTAAACTGGAAGTTTTGTGTTCATAATAGTGCTAACATTTGCTTGGTCAGCCAGAATTATTACATTTCAGTAGTGTTTATACACTGATGTTTTCTCACTGATTGTGGTCCAGTCCATAGTATGAGCCACACAAGGTATCAATGGAGGAGATGGCTTGATGATCATACGTTGTTCGCAATCCAGTATGCCTAAAAAAGGGTGCTTGCAACTTATACTCAATGACAAGTAGTTATCACTCATGCATGAAGAGCAATATACAATTAAAAATGTATGCCTTTAGACTGATTGAGCACTGCACCTGAATAGTTTCTCACATCTTCATATAGAAGCATTATTATACAAGTGTTTAAGTTAATGCTAAAAAAGTAACAACCTGACCAATACAGTTTATTTTTAATATCAAGAAAATTTGTATAATCCTGAAAAATAATGAAAATCAATAATACTTATTATTGTTTAAAATAAACAATATTGATAATTTTATAATAAATGATGTTGGTAATTATATATCCTAGTTATATTAAATAACCATAATAAAAAATGTTAATCTTTGAAAAACGTTTTTAAAATCTAATAATATCATGGTTTTTACAAATAAATACACTCAATTATAACAGACACATACATTGACAACATTATAAATAATCAACCCAGTCATCAATTTGATTTAAACAATTTGTATAAATGAACTGTTATCATACACACTTTAGCCAATAGTACTGCAATCGGCAAGGATAGTCTGTACTGCTACAATGATAGTATGTATATGCATAAATATCCCATCGTCTTTGTTTGATTCGCATCAATAAACTGATCAAATATTTAGTGTTTACATCGGGAAATGTCACTAATTCAGTTTCACTTATGGTTTGGATAGTTTTGTAAACAACGTTAATTCTTTCTCGAAAGTGGACAATAACGTGGTAAAATAACGTTGGAAACGTAAAATGTTTGGATAATATGCCCAAATGTTCAACAAATGAACGTTTACAGAACTTTTTATATCCAAATTTGTTTGGCGCGTGTTCAACACGCAAAAAGCGTCGTAAACAGACTTATATTAAACGACTGATCACATTTTGGTGTGTACAGTAGTAATACAAGCCAAGATGACGACCATTATAAACGAAGCCTATCTTACGGATGTTCCGTATATAATCCATGTATGATGATTAAGAATGACAGTCATTAATGGCACTGAATTCCGATGTGTAACTTCTAAGGAAGATATTATAAGATAATATAAATAACTTAAAACACAGTTTTTTATAAATTGTTCGAATTTATCTGTCAAATCTTTCCAATCATAAATGGTGCTATTTTAGACGCATTGTCGCGGTCAAAGTTTACATCACACATTGCAAACCTTATATGAGAACAAAATGGGGAAGTTATTGGTATATGTTTAATATTTACAGAGGGGTTTTAATGCACCAGGAACCGTAATGTGTCGATAAATGCAGATTTTTTTAATAAAAACATAATCTAATCATATATTGTTATAATATCTCGGAATGCCCTTAAAGAAAAACAAGGGTCGTAGCAATTATGGTTGACCGGTATGTAAGATGAAAACGCATTTTTCAAATTTAGCCTCATATGCAAACAAAACGATTGATCTTAATCGAAAACGAACCCATATGAACATATTAAATAAACATCATTCTAAATTTGCTTCCGCGATGTGTCTATAATAAAGCTTTGGAACGCAATAGAGAAGTCTCCGTCATTAGTGTATCGACGAAAAATTGTATCATTAAGTTAACGATACATTTGTATAAGATCGCAGTAAAGTAGTTTTATACGTCCTGGCACTACTTGTAAAATAGTCGAGTGGGTCTCAAGAAGTTTCCTTAATTATTGTGACTCAGAATCGAGACTGTCAAGTAGATCCTCAGACACATATTTTGGACATCATTGACAGAAAAACATCATTATTGTCGCCGTTTAACATTCACAAAAATGTGATATATCGTTGTTATAGATAATGATGGTAATTTACAATAATATTTGATATTTTTTTAGAGAAAGTATAATTTAATATTGTGGGCGAAATGTTTTTCTTGATCTGGTATGGTTTTATACGGACATTAAGTTAGATTCACTGACCCTAAATGTAACATTAACAAACTCATTATACGAAATAAACATTTAACACTGATCGAATGATACCAATTATTTGATGATGTAGATGACATAAGTGCTTGGGAAACCCATGCACATATGGATACACAAACCAATGCAACTTAATTTCCTACAAACTAATCAAAATCTCGTTTCAATATCCCAATATCCAAACGTGAATCATTTTATATGACCAGGAGAACTTTCTATTATATAAAAATTTTATAATTGACTATTAAATCTGACACACCTGTTTGTCGGGCATGAACGATCTGTTTTAGGCTTTCCGTTAAGGCTTATTGCAGTTAACAACGGAAACGCAAAAACACTTGTTTAACATATTTGAAATGAGATCAATAAAAGAGTTGTTACTAATTGTTTGTCATGTGAAAATGATGTGAATCTTAAGATAATCGTTAATTTAATTTAAATATTGAAGTAGTTTTTCTTAAATTTGGTTGTGATATTATAGTCAACATGCATTTAAAAATGTCTACATCTTTGCTATGACAATATGACATTCGATCGTCAACATAATGGCACATAATGTCTTGTCTTTGTTTGCATTAATAACTTATTAAGTATGCATATTAATGACACTGTACCGCATCATCCATATTTATATATTATTCGAAGGAAAGATGAATGGTTTAAAGTGCGTTCACTAACGCCTTTACGAATGGACAACATGAAGTGATTACTCGTAAATCATGAAAAGTGCACGTCGTTACATGTATTTAAATGCCTGACAGGGCGGACGGAAAAAAGACATACTTAAACACATTCACACACAAGACGGATTATTAAAATAGGGGTAATTAAGCTTATCCATAACAATATTGTAATATCTGCACCACTTTCTGAACTAAATACGAGTTGGAATACTAGGCACATTCAGGGATTTAAATTAACGTTTAAAATAATTGTTGGGAGTTTACAAATGTTAGAAATTCACTGAATGAAACGCATTTAAACGATTGCCTTGGTGTGAATATATTGAGACCATACGGACATTTGTAAGAGACCGTTTCTTATCAGAAAGTTTTGATATGAATTTAAACCGAAACATGGTGAATTGCCATGGGCTATACATGGCGTTTCAAGACGAGTATTGTCCACTATAAGGCTATGTCCATATATCCCCACTGCGGGGACGTTGATAGGATCTTTCCAAAAATACCAACCACTTTCTGAACCCAAAAAACGGACTCAATAACCCGCGGGCTTTCAATCTAATGGAGCTTAAATGAATAGGTTTTAACAAATCTAAGTCAATAAAAAGTATACCGGGCTTCATCGCGGTATCAATATATACACTCATACCAACATTCAAAGAAATAGGATTCAGCAGTTTCGATATATGGTTGCTTATAAAAAGGTGTTCCGGACAGACGGAAGGACGTCCGGAGGGACAGCGCTAAAACTGAATCAATCCGTCGCTTATGGCGGGGGCTATTAGCGTTAACCTTATTTAACCTTAACTTAACCTTATTTAAATCTTAACCTTATGGACCGTATAGAGCCATTTTATAATAAACAGTGAATTTTGTAATGTATATTACATGTGGATGTCTTCTTTGGCACAATACATGTTTGAATTATGTTGTTAACGGTTGAGCTGTTTCATTAAAAACATTTCTATATTACAATGTAATGGTATTTTACATTCTGTTAAATGCTTTAATGCTATAATTGTTATAAATATTTTTAATGTGAACGTGTCAAAGTATGTACTTATTCATTCTAAAAGCAGTTTTTGTTATTGTTTCTGAAATGTTGGAATTTAACTAATGTATTTACGAAAATATTTCAAACAAGATATATACCCACTACTTGTAATGGATTTTTTAAAACTTATTTTAACATTCTGATAACACCTAACCCCATATCGCCTATGTGAAATAAATTATGTTCAGAATTATTCATTGATACACAATACAATTGAAGGGCCATGAAGTTTTTATTTTATATATGTGCAATTAAAGTAATCGGAATCGATTGTATTACTAAGTTTTACGGCCTACATATTATTCTGACAGTAATTTGACTCAAAATGCCAAGTACCACGCTGATTCTCATTTTTTGGAGCTCAAATCAGAAGAAGCGATTTGAGTTTCTGCATAGTTTATACACATTTGAGTATTGAGAAACTTAAAGTGATATTATGGGCATTGTTTACTGTAGAATTGAGCTGAAAAGAATTAACAGGTAAAACGAATTAGTTAAAATGTGGTAACTGACCAGTTATCTACAACTCATCTTGCTACCAGTTGTTTATAAAAATATATATTATTTTCGATATTTTACATGACTCACCCAGTCCTTTAGCCGAAATGATCCGTAAAACAAAATTGTGTATTTGTGTCGTATGAACAAATCTGCATGAAAACTAAATTTAGACTCACATCGTACATCGAATCATTTCTGTCGTCAGTTGTCAAATCGAAAGTAAGGTTGATATTCAAATGGATTATTTTTTTTCTTTCCGGAATATTGTTTTAGTATGTTGATGCTGCATTAACAAATATAAGTGTTTATGAAGTGAAAACTCTAAAAATAAACTACGGTTGCGATAGACACTTATATACTGTTAGATGCCCATAATATCACTTTAAAATTATTTCAACAGTAGTAACACATGTTCTGATGATTGTCTCCCATGACTACAAACACAAACAGAGTGTTCCTGTTAACATCGCGTTCAATACCAACGAACAGACCATTTATAACGTAAAGTGTATATGAGTAAGTAAATTCTCTCGGCAAATTTACAAAACGTGCCTAAAGTCATAGGTTCCATAATGATTGACATCGTTTTAGAAAAGTACTTAAATCTAACTTTGTAATCCACGAAACGTGTCTAATGAACCCTTTCACGACTTCCATAATGATTTATATCAATCCAGGAAACTACTTAAATATTACTAAAGGCAAGTCTCAAGCTCATTCGCTTGGGAGTATATTGCCACTAATTGAGTCACACGTTTAAATGCGCATACTTAATGGTCCTTCGAAATTTCCAAAATAATTAAGCTGTCTGGCATTTTGTAATTATTTGACACATACTGTGGAAATTCTTTGCATGGATTTGAGGTTATTTCCGAATGACTTATATCGTAATTATTGCACGTGGTTTAGTCTTTGTAATCGAATAAGAGCATACTTAATAGTTTCTAGATTTAATAGGAAATATCATACAATGTCTTATAATTGCGAACCAGAATCTTTATTCTGGTTTAATAGTATCAGATTCTTTGAGATCCATAGAGTGGATGGTACAGGCATATATGGCAACCAATTTAACGCCCACTATCCGGCAAAAGTGTTTCTAAAATAGTTTTTCTCAGGCGACCGGCAAATAAAGTCGTTGCCAAAATCGTTAAATGTGACACAGATAAAGGTTGTTTCAACTTCATTAGAAGATATTGTGCTTTATCAAGTTGTATTTTTTTTTTCGACAATACATTGCTTGATAATGAATGATTTGTAATATCTTTACAATTAAGTTGCATAGTGTTGGTTTTGAACGATTGTAGAAAACGTACTATAAACAATCATTTGAGCTTAAACAAAGGTGAAAGAGTGTACTATAATGAGCCCAATTGATAGAATATTTACAAAGAAAACACCACACGGTGTCATTTTATTAAGTTTTATGTTAAAATGTTCATATATACAACATAAATAAAGGATCTGCTACGAGTTGTCATATCATACCATATTTTATTAAACGAGTTCAGGAATTTCGTTATTAAGCGATCTTTGGAGAGCTTACGAACGAATTTCCTGGACGACTTTAATAAAATATGGTATGACATGACAACGAGTGTCAGATCTTTTTTATCACATGCTTTTAATGAGCAAATTAAATAAATATTTACGCAAACATAATGATAAATCCCGAATGTTGTTTACATTTCATGACGTCATTTGACGTTGCAACGTCATTTCAGCAAAATAACAAAATGCGATAAACGAAAACTAAGCCAATGAAAAAGCTTAAAAATGTTGTATTACACATGTGTAATAAACAATAATATGTAATAGTTGTATTACACGGGAAACAGGGTATAGCATGTGATAAATACTGATATAACACTATGTTTAAATCTTTGAAAATACCAAACTTTCAATAACATAATATCTTTTTCCATATTATTTAACAACTGTTTACTTTATAGCTTATCAATTTCAACTAAAAGCAAGTAATTAACATGTTTCTCAGCATTTACAAGGAATGACGCTTAGAGATGTGAAAATATCGTATTGGTTTAAAGCTGTTCATTAAAAGACATTGCACGGTCCCCGTTGTGTCGGGTTGCGACCGATCGACGAACATAAACTCGATTTTTCTTTAAAGCGGGACTGCACGATTTTGTCAAATATTTATGAATTTATATAAAATGTGTAAAAAATCTTATTACACGTGTATTGTAATATAAATTGAAATAAAGTTAAGAAGAACATGTGTCGAAAAATGCGAAATAAGCCAGATATTTAATTCTGAAATCGAAACTGTCTGTACAGTCGAATTCGCCAGCATGCATATTTTGCATGTACGAAGTGAATCTAAACTTAGTTTTACGGATCATTTTTAATTTCCTGCAACGATATCTATTAATACGACAAACGAACACTAACTCCAATCCTAATAAAAAGACGAATGTTAAGGTTATTGTAGGAAAATATGTACGAAATACCTTCGTCACAATCGGCTCGGGGCGCTAATTTGTCTTGGCTGCATTTGGTGAAATTCGTCTTCAATGTATAATTTTTATTGCCTCTTTTGTGTTATTGTAACATATTTTTATCAATATATTACAATTTAACACATATAAAATCGTACAGTCTCGCTTTAAACATATTTCATTGAAAATACTGCGGCGCACCATATCAACGCTGCTCTCTCCGGACTGGGGCTCAAGTCGGACTTTAGTCAGCATAAATCGTTCGACACACGATCAAATGGATGAGCGCGATAGTATGTATATACATGTAAATTTATGCGGACGTACTTCGCACAGTGCCTACAACGTTTACCGACGTTGTACTATTCTTAAAAACATTACGTCGAACGTTTTATTTGTGAAGTAGGCACTCAGTTTAGCAAGCAATAGGCCATGCAATATAAAATATGGTTATGGATTTCATTTAAGACAATAGATGGTTACTTATATGTAGTTGCAAGTGCGATATAATATTTGTTTATCAGACAAAATATACTTTTGCAAATAAAATAATATAATTCTGTGAAATTGCAGAATTTCAAATGGAACATATTGACACTAATTGTATATCCCACGTGAAGAAAACGTATATAACATTTACATAAATGACTTTTCATTTCCTTTGGGGTGCCCATTTATAAGAGTCTAAAACATCTGTGTAAGGTTGTTTTCGTTATGAATACCGTGAAATCTAAAATCATTAAGAAATAAATATATATTATATTTATTTAGTGATTTATTTTAATAAAGTTTCATATGTTTGGTTTGTGTTATGGCACATGGTATTGTGGTTGAATACAAAAAATTTGGAATTATTATTTACATCAAACGGTTGTCCATCATTCATTAAATGTGTTTAAATAATGCCTATGCGGTCGAAAATGTCCTCACTGTGGGGGTACTATTTTCCCTTTGTCTTACCTCGCCTAATACAGATGTTTGGGGTTTGTTATGTAATATAAGATAATTGCCATCAGCCAAGTTGGTTAAATTCATGTAACTGATGCATACGTTGACTCAGTCGTGATTGTTATATTTAACAAAAACATGAGGCTTGATTATTGTCTTTATGTTGCTAAAGTATAACCTTTTCAATGCTCTTGAAGTTGTATTATTATTATTGTTACACTGGTATATTGACTGGTAAAGCAGCCACCCTAGACCCAAAGATTTCGTTTCATTATGCGTTTTCTGTTATCAATATTACTAATTTTCTGAATTGAAAGCTGTGGAAGAATAACGAAGTACAAGCCCTGTACAAGCCCTGTAGTATATAAACATTTTTAGCGGCAGATTGCCCTATATTCACTTAAGTTTCACTCGTTTTAGATTTATTTATTAAAATGGCTTTATTACTTACCCCAAAAACTGATAAAACATATAAATAAATTCCTCTTATCTGAGATTTGTATTTTGAAAGTCATATATATATATATATCGTTTATAGAAATTAAAAATGAACTAAAATTAAACCACCACCCCTTGGAGGGAGCAGGGTGATATACAGCTCAAGGTCTGAATAATACACTGGACTGTCATGAACGGATATGTGCCACTATTGCTTACACTTTTCGCAAAGTGTGCAATTAAATTAACCCTTTCAGCGCTGGAACCGAATTTTAAAGGCCTTTGCAAACAGTTTGGATCCAGGTGAGACGCCACAGTTCTGTGGCGTCTCATCAGGATCCAAACTGTTTGCTATTCTGATAGTATTCTTTGAAAAAAACTCAAAGAAAATGCTAATTTTAGAAATTCAGCAGACGACATTTTAGCAGACGACAAATTTCCCAGCATGCAAAGGGTTAAGTTTTAAACGAATTATCATGCATGGAATTGTTATTAAACGGTAAATGAAAAGCCATCTGTTATATAAAGGAAATATGTTTAAAGAAATAATAAATTGCTTTACAGGTTCATCGATTGTTATATGAAACTATATCCGTTCGAATGCTTAGAAACTTAACTTGACACTACTCGTAATAAGATTAATGTGAACTACACTGCGCTACACTATTAACTTCACTGGTTCACAGATTACACGATACAAACCACAATCGCATCACCGTGATCAAGTGAAAAAAAGGTTATACAACAAAAGTGGTGTAACTTGTGTATATGGCCATGTTCGGTCACAAATTAAGACTGATACGAATGTCCTTGTACAGAGGATGTCACACAAGGCGATTTCTAACGGCAATCTTGAACATATTGAAGATATAACGAACCTCAAACTTTGAGCCGCAGTATGGACAAATACATTAAATGCATGTACAAACTAATTTTCATCTTAACATTTTATTGAAATTAAAATATGAAAAGAAATAGAAGCCTCTGTTCACATACTTACCATGTAAGATCATTTCTTAAGAGATAACAAATAAAATATGCACACACTATTTATTGGCAATTGAATTAATTCGTCCATTTATGTGTACGTCACAGTATTTAAAACACGGAGTTACACCAATTAAAGAGAATCGGAAGCATTTGAAAAACATGAATATGTTGTTAAAATCTCATTCGGATGTTGATTCAAAAATTATTTTACCAGCATCCAATTAACTATTTTTTCCTTATAATGTTATTTCGGAAGTTGCAGCTTTTCAGTGTTTATGTCTTTTAAACATTTGAAGAATTCCGGTTCATCTTTTCAGTGTTAAGTGTAGATTATTGAAACATAAAGCTATGGAACTTGTTATCATAAACTGGGCATTAGTTTACTTCTGAACACATGAACATCGGATATATGCAAACATTATCGGATATGTCATTTACCTTCTATTTGCTTTTTACTCACATTCTTATGTTTATATCAATAATGTGTACATTAAGTGTGGCATAACGTAAAACCTCTTTGGGGTCAGCATGGGACAAACTACAATTTGACTGATTAATTGTTCCGCTACATACGTCGAGTCAGTAGTGTGTTTTATTCTTGATCATTTCGGTTGTTTTGTTTTCTGAAAATGTATGATATTTGTACATGAAAATTTCCATTCCATAACACCACCTTATATTATCGCAAATATTATTAGGGAATGCAAATACGTAACAAAATATTGCAGAACTGTTGGAAGGTTTTGAGGTATTCGCTGACTTTGTACGAGCATTTATGTTACGACCTTTATACGAGCACCGTCGTTTATGTTACGACATAACAACACAAGTGTTCCACTTAATCTAACATTCATTCTCACACAAAAAATAATATAAAATATATATAATTGTGAAATGAATCAATGATTATCTACCATTATCGCAGCAAAATGACATTTTTCAATCAAGTATACTATTCTAAAGGATATACATGTCTCCTGTTATTCATTTTCTAACTAAATAACTTCAAAACTAAAAAATGTCGTATTTTGTTAAGTTGGTATCATTAGAAAATGGTGACTTGCATAATCTTTGTCTATATTAATAATTTCAATATATGTATCAAGTAATATATTGCTATGTATGAAATAATTATATTGATCTATTTAATTGTGAGAACGTATCTACTTAGCAATACTGTATATGCTTCATTGTGAATTGCATAATTTAGACGTATGGTCATTATTTTAATTCTTGTACATGTATTGCAGTATAATTATGCCAATATCGTTTATAATGCTGTTATTATCATTTGTCTAAATGCAACCATGCATTATGATATATTATAGATACTGATGATCTACGGTATGGCAGAGAATTCCCTCGACCCCCACATACCTATTGGCGAGGAAAATTAAACCTTAAAGAACGGAAAAAAACAATAACTACACCATTATAGTACATATATCATTGAAATATTTTGATATTAAATCGTGTTATAATTGCAGAAAGGCTTATTAAAGTAAGTGTTTCAGTAGGGAAATTGTAAAATCTATAAAGATCTAGTACCAGATGTATTACAGTTTTCATGTGTTTTTTTTTTAATTAAAGCGGGCAATAACGGTGCATAAAAAGGCGATGATAAACAATTCCCTAATTTCCATTTACGAATGGATAATTAAAGTTGACTGACGTTATTCCTGAGCGCGTTCTTTTGTTGTCAACAATCTAACGTGAAGCGAATAGCAAGTGCAATTTCCGAAGTAAACTTGAACGGGGATAAATCATAATTGAAACCATTTCTTGATCCAATCAGACATAGATTGTTGACAACAAAAGAACGCGCTCAGGAATAACGTCAGTCAACTTTAATTATCCATTCGTAACTAACAAGCTCACAACTTGAATTATAAATGCAATCTAATCAATTAGCTCCAGTACTAATGCCATTTATATCTGACTTCTTCTGATTTGGTCACGTGATTGGTCAGTAATGGACGTTTATTTCGCGCTCTCATGAAAATTGGAAAATAAATGGTGTTTATGTGGTTAAAAAAGTGTTTTCAAGTGCATATTTTTGTTCAAATCATTGGAGTAATATATAGTTATGTAACATATAATGCCTAAAAACCAAGGGGGTAAGCGAAAAGACAGAAATAGCAGTGGAAATAGTGGCAGTGTAACGAACAAAAGTAAGCAATGTAAACAAAGAGGCCCGTCTGATGATCTTAACCTTGACACATCACTAAGTGGTTTGCTTAGTCAAGTTAATTCTGTGTTATATAAAAGTGATTTAGGCCTTAGACAATCTGTGGATACATGTGAGGTATTTGTTAGTGGCGGTGAAAGTGACGTTCGTAACAAAATGGCGAGCGCTGGGGTTCAACCCTGCATCAACGCACTGACAGAGACTATTCAACTACTCGTCCAGCGGGTTTGTTCAATTGAGAAGAAACTAGACTGTATCCAATCGCTGGAGAAAAAGATGACGGACTTCGAAAAGGAAATAAGAAGGTATGGGTCGCAATCGGAGACCGGGCTAAGGCCACGGAAGAGCGGGTAATCCGTTTAGAAGACAGGGTAGAGTTGGTCGATATGGGTTCTACCCTGATGTCAACCCGGGTCAGCGAGCTGGAAAGGCAACGAGACAAACTGTATGAGGAGGTGACATACCTCCAATCGCAGTCATTGAGGAATAACCTTATATTTACGAACATTCCAGAAGACAATTTGACCGGAAATGAGTCCGCAGAAGTGTCAGAACAGAAACTGAGAGACCACCTGAAGTCAGCCCTGAAGCTCTCAACAGAAAATGTGGATGCAATCCGGTTTGATCGAGTGCATCGGTCACCTGGCCACCCGATTACCGGAAAAACAAAAAACATCGTGGCGAAATTTACAATTTACGAGAACTAGTGAGAAAGGAGTGGAAGCAGCTGAAGGGTACGAGATACTCAATGTTCGAACATTTCCCGAAGGCGGTAGCGGACAAGCGCCGGAAACTTGTTAATTTAATGAAGGACGCTAGAGACAAGGGGAAACGTGCCTGGCTGGTTTATGATACTCTATACGTGGACAGCCAACCGGTCAGGGAATAGGGGGACGTAAAGGGTGAGCTGTCGATTCTCTCATGGAACATTCATGGACTTTCTAAGGAGAAAGAACAATCTAATGAATTTGTAAATATTATTGCTAATTCCGACATTTGCTTTCTTTATGAATCCTGGACCAACTGTAAAAGTAAAATTTCCTTAAATAGTTACATTTCACACAATTTTTTATAGAAAGTTTCAAAATCGTAAAGCAAGAAGAAATAGCGGAAGTATTATTTTGTTGTATAAAGATAATTTAAAAGATGGCATCAAAATTGTTAAAAATCGCCATAACACCATTATTTGGATTACATTAGATCACCTGTTTTTTTATCCTGTTGAAGATGTGTATTTGTGCGGGGCATATATTTGGGGAGAGGAATCGCCGGCCAATAATTTTGTTAACATTGATTTGTTTGATACTATTCAACATGATATTTCTGTATATATTTCACTTGGGGGTGTAATTATATGTGGCGATTTAAACAGTAGAGTTGGTACAAAATGTGATTTTATTCCTTATGATTATGTTAATAATTCATTTGACGACCCTGACTATGTCCCTGATTGTACCCCCCGGCCGATAATGTTCATAATAGTCATGGTGTTAAATTGATAGATCTTTGCAAATCTTCGTCTTTACGTATTGTTAATGGTCGAATTTTTAATACAAGTAATTACACATTTTGCTCGAATAACGGTTGTTCTGTTGTAATATCTATGTAATATACGTGGACATGATGCAATGCTTTGATTCTATTTATAGAAATGCACTGTGGTTAAAAATGTTCAAAACTGGTATCGATGGAAAACTACTTAGAATTGTTAAAGCGGGTATATACGATTTTTTTTATATGTGTTTAATTGTGATATATTGATAAAATATGTTACAATAACATAAAATGGGAAAGAAAAATTATACACTAAAGCCGAATTTCATAAAATGCAGCAAAGACAAATTAGCGCCCCGAGCCGATTGTGACGTACATATTTTCCTACAATAACCGAAGCATTCGTCTTTGTATTAGGATCGGAGTTAGTGTTCGTGTGTCGTATGAATAGATATCGTTGCGGGAATTCAAATAAACCGTTAAACTAAGTTTAGATTCACATCGTACATGTATGGTATACATGCTGGCGAATTCGGCTGTACAGCCGTTTTCAATTTCAGAATTAAATATCTAGCTTATTTCGCATTTTACGACACATGTTCTTCTTAACTTTTATTTTAATTTATATTGAAATATATATATAATAATTTTTTACACATTTTATATAAATTCATAAATATTTGACAAAATCGTATATACCCGCTTTAAAGACATGTACCAAAAAGTTAAATCTTGTGTTAAATTATGCTCTTCATATTCTGAATACTTTAATTACGCTATTGGTTTACGCCAAGGAGAGGTTATGTCAACTCTATTATTTTCATTATTTGTTGAAGATTTAGAGCTTTATTTGCAGTACAATATTGATGCAGGCTTTAGTATTGATGATTTAATTGTGATTTTGTTGTTGTTTGCTGATGATATGGCTATTATAGGTAAAACTCCTGATGAAACTCAGAAACATTTAGATCTTTTGTATTCATATTGCTGTACGTGGGGTCTAACTGTAAATATAACAAAAACGAAAATAATGGTCTTTCGAAAACGTGGGGCGCTATTAGCAAACGAAAAATGGACCTATAATAGCCAGCCAATCGAAGTTGTTGATGATTTTAACTACCTAGGTACTGTATTTAATTACACTGGAAACTTTTGTAAAAACATTGAACATCTCAATGGAAAGGCGTTAAAAGCTTTAAATGTTCTAGTTTGCAAATGCAACGACTTTGACCTTTCGCCCAAAATATTTTGCCAACTATTCGATGCATTTGTAACACCCATACTTAACTATTCTTGTGAAGTTTGGGGTTATACCAAATCAAAGGAAATAGAAAGAATTCACCTTAAATTTTGTAAACAACTATTAAGAGTAAACAGCAATACGTGTTCTGCAGCAGTCTATGGTGAGCTGGGCAGATATCCACTCTATATCCATAGATACATTAGAATAATTAAATATTGGTTTAATATCAAAGACAGTGATAATATTATATTAAATGTTGTTTATAACGAGGCTCTCAAAGATTGCATTAATGGGAAAAGAAATTGGGTAACAAATGTAAAACATCTCCTAAATGATTATGGGTTCGCATACGTGTTCGAAAATTATCAGTATATTAACAAAATCGCTTTCTTGGCTGAATTTAAATGCCGAGTCATAGATTGTTTTAAACAAGATTGGTTACGCTCGCTTGAAAGTCCTGTTTTAATGTTGTACAAAGAATTTAAATTAACGTTTGAATATGAAAAATACCTAGATGTTTTACCTAAAAGTCTCAGATTTTACTTCTGTAGATTACGAATGTCTAGTCACCCACTAAGAATCCAAACGGGTAGGTTTAGTACTAATCGAATTGCTAGGGAAGAAAGATATTGCATTTGTTGTAGCTCACGTGATATAGAGGACGAATATCATTTTATTTTAATATGTCCTTGTTATAACGATATCAGGAAAAAATACATAAAACCTTATTTTTTCAAGCGACCATCAGTGTATAAATTTCTAAGCCTTATGAGACTGTGTAAAAAAAGAAGAAGCTATTAAATTATCTGTTTTTGTTAAAGAAGCACTGTTGATCAGAAAGTCCATATTGAATATTGTTCAGAATACAAATACAACCACTTGAGTGCCAATATCCGCCGGTTCTATTGTATGTTTGTTTGTGCAATTGTTTGTTTAATGGTATGTATATAATATTTTATATCAAATCTGCACAAATACTTTTAATATAATAAGCATAATGCTCAATACCTATGTATAGCTTTATGTTATTTATTTTTTAGAAACTCTATTGTTAACATTTATTGTACGGAACTAAAAATGTATCTCTATAAATGTGTAACAAACATGTTTCATTATACATGTTGCTGCCTTATATAGCCATTGCAATATATGTTGGCTATTTCCTTCTATTAAATAGCATAACAGCGCAAATTAAATACTTTAAATGACTAATTTGTATTTAGTCCATTTTCATATATGTTAACAGCATAATAGCTGATTGCCACCCTTTCGCATATTTTTTGTTGTAAAATGTAGTCACTGTTTTTGAGGTATTCCCACTACTGCCATGTATTATGTTTATATATGTTCATTACTAAATTCTGTATTATCACTTACTTTTCACATGACCTATTGATATATCTATTATAGTATGGTTAACACTGACGATGTACTATGTACAAGTCGTAATAAATATTCTGTTCTGTTCTGTTCTGTTCTGTTATAGACTATCTTTTAATGAATGAACGCCACTTTTCACTTATCAATGATTTTACTATTGAACCATTTAATGACCACGCACCGCTGCGTTTTTCATTATTATGCCCAAAACCTGTTCAGAAAGATAATCCACAGTGCGAAATCAAATACAAATGGAACGAGGAAAACGCGGAGCGCTTTCGTATAGGCATTATAGGATTTTTACCGCGTTTTAACAATATTACCCAAAATATCGATATCTCTTGCAGGGAATCTATAAATAAAACTGTTGAAGAGTTTTCTGAAACCATTAGGGCCGTGGCTAATCCGTTGTTTTCTAAGTGCTTCTTTTTCAATAACAAACCTTTTTTCTCAAAGGATACTGTTCTAAAACACGCAGATTGGTTTAATGTAGAATGTCATTCTGCGCGAGAATCATATATGCAAGCACTACGCATTTTCAATTCGGATCAAAATAGCGCAAATAGGGTACTCCTAATAGAACGTAAATCATCTTACAAGAAAATCGTAAGGAAATGTAAAAATGCCAGTTACATACAAAAAATGAAAGAAATTGAAGGTCTAAAAAGATGTAAACCCAAAGAATTCTGGAAATATTTTAAAAGTAAGCAAAAACCAGACTATGCTGGTATTTCTATTGATGCATTTAAAGAACACTTTGCTAATCTGAGTAATAATTTATCTAACTGCTACAACGAAGACGCGGAATATTCTTGTACACATCATATTTTAATAATTTATCCACATGTAATACTGAATTTGACCAGCCTAGTACCGTAAGTGAACTTCACAGTGCAGTTAAATCGCCCAAGCGTAACAAAGCTCCTGGCAATGATCAATTATTAAACGAGTATTTCGTGGAATGTATTGATATCCTTGCTAGTCATTTATGTGATCTTTTTAACGGTATTTTAAATTCAGGTTACTACCCAGAAAGCTGGATGGAAGGCTTGATAATTCCGTTACATAAAAAAGACCACAAAGATGATGTTAATAATTACCGTGGTATTACTCTCGTTAGTTGCCTGTCTAAGCTATTAACCACAGTCTTGAATAAACGTATAGAAAATTTCTGCTCGGACAATAACAGTTTTTCGGATGCGCAATTCGGATTTCGTAAAAGGCGTTCAACAGCAGACCCAATTTCAATTTTACATTCTCTTGTCCAAAAATATCTTAATCAAAATACTAGGCTCTATGTAATATACGTTGACATGATGAAATGCTTTGATTCTATTTATAGAAATGCACTGTGGTTAAAAATGTTCAAAACTGGTATCGGTAAAAAACTACTTAGAATTGTTAAAGATATGTACCAAAAAGTTAAATCTTGTGTTCAATTGTGCTCTTCCTATTCTGAATACTTTAATTACGCTATTGGTTTACGCCAAGGAGAGGTAATGTCACCTCTATTATTTTCATTATTTGTTGAAGATTCAGAGCTTTATTTGCAGTACAATATAGATGCAGGCTTTAGTATTGATGATTTAATTGTGAATTTGTTGTTGTTTGCTGATGATATGGCTATTATAGGTAAAACTCCTGACGAAACTCAGAAACATTTAGATCTTTTGTATTCATATTGCTGTACGTGGGTCTAACTGTAAATATAACAAAAACGAAAATAATGGTCTTTCGAAAACGTAGGGCGCTATTAGCAAACGAAAAATGGACCTATAATAGCCAACCAATTAAAGTTGTTGATGATTTTAACTACCTAGGTACTGTATTTAATTACACTGGAAATTTTTGTAAAATCATTGAACATCTCAATGGAAAGGCGTTAAAAGCTTTAAATGTTCTAGTTTGCAAATGCAACGACTTTAACCTTTCGCCCAAAATATTTTGCCAACTATTCGATGCATTTGTAACACCCATACTTAACTATTCTTGTGAAGTTTGGGGTTATACCAAATCAAAGGAAATAGAAAGAATCCACCTTAAATTTTGTAAACAACTATTAAGAGTAAACAGCAATACGTGTTCTGCTGCAGTCTATGGTGAGCTGGGCAGATATCCACTCTATATCCATAGATACATTAGAATAATTAAATATTGGTTTAATATCAAAGACAGTGATAATATTATTTTAAATGTTGTTTATAACGAGGCTCTCAAAGATTGTATTAACGGGAAAAGAAATTGGGTAACAAATGAAAAACATCTCCTAAATGATTATGGGTTCGCATACGTGTTCGAAAATTATCAGTATATTAACAAAAACGCTTTCTTGGCTGAATTTAAATGCCGAGTCATAGATTGTTTTAAACAAGATTGGTTACGCTTGCTTGAACGTTCTGTTTTAATGTTGTACAAAGAATTTAAATTAACGTTTGAATATGACAAATACCTAGATGTTTTACCTAAAAGTCTCAGATTTTACTTCTGTAGATTATGAATGTCTAGTCACCCACTAAGAATCCAAACGGGTAGGTTTAGTACTAATCGAATTGCTAGGGAAGAAAGATATTGCATTTGTTGTAGCTCACGTGATATAGAGGACGAATATCATTTTATTTTAATATGCCCTTGTTATAACGATATCAGGAAAAAATACATAAAACCTTATTTTTTCAAGCGACCATCAGTGTATAAATTCCTAAGCCTTATGAGACTGTGTAAAAAAGAAGAAGCTATTAAATTATCTGTTTTTGTTAAAGAAGCACTGTTGATCAGAAAGTCCATATTAAATATTGTTCAGAATACAAATACAACCAACTGAGTGCCAATATCCGCCGGTTCTATTGTATGTTTGTTTGTGCAATTGTTTGTTTAATGGTATGTATATAATATTTTATATCAAATCTGCATAAATACTTCTAATATAATAAGCATAATGCTCAATACCTATGTATAGCTTTATGTTATTTATTTTTTAGAAACTCTATTGTTAACATTTATTGTACGGGACTAAAAATGTACCTCTATAAATGTGTAACAGACATGTTTCATTATACATGTTGCTGCCTTATATAGCCAGTGCAATATATGTTGGCTATTTCCTTCTATTAAATAGCATAACAGCGCAAATTAAATACTTAAAATGACTAATTTGTATTTAGTCCATTTTCATATATGTTAAAAGCATAATAGCTGATTGCCACCCTTTCGCATATTTTTTGTTGTAAAATGTGATCACCGTTTTTGAGGTATTCCCACTACTGTCATGTATTATGTTTTATATATGTTCATTACTAAATTCTGTATTATCACTTACTTTTCACATGACCTATTGATATATCTATTATAGTATGGTTAACACTGACGATGTACTATGTACAAGTCGTAATAAATATCTGTTCTGTTCTGTTTTGTTCTGTTCTGTTAAATCATTCCTCACCGAAAAACGGTTAATTCACACTTCAGCAAGAGATACATATTGTATGTGTGGGAAACAGAAGAAGTCCGATAAAAATGACATTAGTATGGGAGCTAATTGATTGAATTGCATTTATAATTCAAGTTGTGAGCTTGTTAGTTTCGTTTCGTTGTAAGATGAATAACGTTACGTTTCTATATAATCTAAAGTATTTTTTTTTATATAATTTCGTTAAATGGAACAGAAAGAACAATTTTTTTGAATGACATTTACTTGAGCTCGATAGGTAAACAAAACTAAACATTTAAGAGAAGAAACGATTCGTATGAACGATATGCTACACAGCATATTACACATGGTTGTATGTACGTATTACAAGGTGACTATTAATTGTTGAATACCATTTTGAAGTATACCTTAAAATCATCTTATTTTCGTGAAAACTATTTATTTCATAGGCCAGAAGCCAAACTGTTTTAGTTAATGTTTACGATTTCAAATATGATCGTTTAGTTGAATGAGTTAGCTTGATATTTTCGTTGGATCATTTCTCGAATTGATATCTGTATGTATGAGGTTGTCTGTATGGGCACCACTATATCGCATTAACGTTAAATAGCACATCGGTATAGATGTTTTTATTGGTAAATACAACTTTATATTCATCATTTTCCCTGTCGGTTTGTAAGTATATTTGTATCCTAAAGAAAAGTGGACACACTCTGGGAGAAGTCATGTCCCTGATATGAAGCACTTTATATGCAAATGTAGCTGCTGCATGCTATCAAAATCGAATTGAATCGGTAAAATGTACGTTATTTTGGCAAGCGTTATAATAGCTTTACAATTCGATGGGACAATAAAACAAATAACGATGTATCGAACGCAATGCTTACGAATAATACACAAAACGCCACATTTAGAAATTTCTAAGGCTCGTCGAAGATGCAAATGAAAAGCAATCCAACAACTGTGAAATTATTAAAGGGCCAAAATGACATATACGCGTCTGCTAAGTAATTGACAATCAAATATATTGAGCTCGTAACAATATATCACGCGTTGAAATTGATATACAATCGATCAATCTACGAATATCGAAGAATATATTGCAAAATTACATTTCACAAAGGCAAAGGGCCTTGTCAAGGAAAATATCGTGTGTCGCCGCGACTGTCAAGAAAAAGATCAAGTATCGCCGCGACTGTCAAGAAAAAGATCAAGTATCGCTTCGTGTGTCTAGTGTCGCGTTCAAAGGGCGACACTAGACACACGAAGCGATACACGATATTTTGCGCGACAGTCGCGTCGACGCACGATTTTTTATTTTTCAAATATCGCTCATAATATCCGAATCTCGTGTATCGCGGTCTAATTTCAGACCTTAACACTAGACACACGAAGCGATACTCGATATTTTTCTTGACAGTCGCGTTCAAATATCGCTGTAATAATATCGCCTGTCCACTGTCATATGATGACTTAATATCCATACTTGTTTTTTCTGATAATATGGTTATATTCGGCAAGTCTTTAACTGACCTACAACAAAGTATTAATAATTTAAGTGAATATTGTGATCTCTGGCGTCTTAAAGTAAATATAAGTAAAACTAAGGTATTGCTTTTTAGAAGAAGAGGGCCGTCTTTTCATAATGAAAAGTGGTCATTTAAATGTGAAAATTTAGAAATAGTGGATGCCTTCAACTATTTAACGCTGAGTCTCTCGCTGGAAAGGTCTTAAAGCCCTAAATGTTTAATGCATAATCTAAAACATCTAGATATTAGACCAAGAATTGCTTGCCAACTTTCTGACGCATTCGTTGATGCAACTTTGAATTATGGGTGCGAAATTTGGGTTTTCGACAAGTTTATTGATTTAGAACGAATATATATAACAGTTCGTAAAATGCTCCTTGGTATCAAATCTTCTAGCAGCAATATGGGAGTATATAGGGAAGTAAGAAGGTATCCACTCTACATAAACCGAAATGTTCGTATAATAAAGTTCTGGCCCTGTGTTCACAAAACATTTTTTGCAATCGAAAATCGATTTTGCTTGTCATTGAAAATAGATTTCCATTGTAGTTGATAGACAAAAATGAAAATCGATGTCAGTTAAAATCGATTTTAGATTTCAAAATCGTTTTGTGAACACGGGGCCGGGTGTTAACTCACCAAATGAAATAACATCATTATATCTAAATTGTATGAACGATTCAAAAGTATGAAAACTTTTAAAAGTAATTGGGCCTTAAATGTAAAGAAACTACTGGATTCTTATGGGTTTTCATACGTTTGGCTCAATCCATCTTCTGTAAATCTCGATACCTTCCATATCGTTTTTAAGTCCACTGTTGTAGATGTGTTTAAACAATCTTGGTACAACTCAATTAAGAACAGCAGCTCATTATTGACCTACAAATTATTTAAATGCACGTTGGAATTCGAGCCTTATGTTGATTATTTGCCAAAGAAGTTGCGAATTTGCAAAATTACGACTTTCGTCCCATAAATTAGCAATTGAAACAGGTGTACATAACAATATAGAAAGATCTCAGCGCTTATGCACAAAATGTTATGTCAGAGATATTGAAGACGAGTACCATTTCATTAACATATGCCCAGCCTTCAACGCACTGCAAAAAAAGTGTACCAAAGCATACTACTATAAAAAGCCAAGTATGTTTAACTTTGTTGCATTAATGTGTACGTCAAACAAAAAGCAAATGAAACACCTGAGCAAGTATATATGTAGAACCCTAACACATGATCCAACATAACTCATCCTGGACATAGTTGTTCAAATAATAATTGATCTATTCCTCTTCATCTGTAAGTGTTGTGTTTTTTTTCTTACCAACTCCTCTTGTATAGCGTTCTAATAACTATATTTTGTTTATGGTTTTTCATCCTCCGACATTTCTGTGAAAATCTAATAGTATAGATGCATACAAATCAACGCAAATTTTGTACTACCTAATATTTAAATTCAATTTATTATCAAGTGTACTTGTTTGTCTAAGAAAAACGCTGTATAACTCATTTTTACTCTTGTACTATGTTTATGGTTTCATCATCCAAATTATACGTACAATTTAATAATTAAATTCATTACATCCATCATTTATACAAGTGTATATTTTTCGCGCAAAACCTTAACATTGTAGTTGCATATTTTGTAATTTGCAAAGACGTGTCTGTCGAATTTATTATTTATATTAAAAAATGTATTAATCATTTATTAGTCGAACAAATCTCTTTATAACAGTTGCATATTTTGTTATTTGTGTAAATTCACTCAAAATGTAATATTATATATGTGATAAACCTTACGCGATCAAGATTATATTTATCAAAATGCAATTATGTTAACGTTGAATAAGTATATGTTCATATATGACTAACTATTTGTGAATGACAAAAAAACTGTAAAGTTTACGTCAATAAAACATTCTGTCTGTCTGGCTGTCTGTTGAATCAATCTCATCATGAAAACTCATTTCTATTTCGATTTTTTCCCATCGAAGGCGCTCTGTTTTTAAGTGATAAAAGTGATAGAGCCTTATTTTTCACATCTATCATACTAGAAAAACTCTTCTAAGAATGATACTGTCACTTAATCGATGTCGTAAATTTTTGTAATACGTGTTAATCAAGTGCACTGTCGTAAAATAATCTCCCATGAATTTGGCCAAAACACATTCATCTTCATCTTCATTTAAGTTGAAATAAATAAGAGTATTGATTTCCCGTCAATATTCGTCGTCAAATTTGACAGTGAATATAGTTTCAAACATTAAACAAATGATTGATCACACAATTCTGTCATATTAAAATATAAGCATTTATATTTCGTTGATTCCTTGAAGCATTTATGTTTGGTAAGATAACCTTGTACATTTTGTTGAAATTAAAGGGAGAAAATAAGAAAGTATAAAAAATCACGTGATAAGACAAAACGCATACATATAAAGGTTGGGTACTTATGGTTAACAGCCCACGATTTTGCAGTGATCTCTGGAATATCCGCCACCAGATATCCAATTTTCAAACTAGCGGAATCACAATAATAACTCATAATGGCTAATGCCCTTTTACTTCTCTAAAAAGCAGCGATTTAATTCTTATAAGGCTTTGCAAATACAAAAAAAATATTTTAGTAATTTACTTTAGGCTGGCGACCCATTTTTGTATATAATAAAGTTCACTGATACAATATAGATTTATTACACTGATCACGAAATTGAAATTAAACATAAATATATTTATTATAGTTAACACAGATATGGACGATATATTCATTTACATTTTCCAGTCGTTGAAGTTGCCTTGAAAAGCACTGACGTGTCCATCAGAATCTATGCAAACACTGTTACCGATCCCCAAAACTAATTCCAAACATAAATTTCTAAATCGTATCACTGATGTGTAGAATTATATACGGTATCAAACCAATATGCATACATTGGCAATGCCGTTACCCTTTATATATCCTGTTGGTGACATGTATCGGTTTGTCTTGGTTTAAAAAGGTGGCTAAGTTATAAATAGCTTTCCTGTATACAAAAATAACGTTCCAACACTTACCTTTTCAATGTTAAAGACACTGTTTTGCTAAACTGTATAAACACATTCAATTCTTAAAGCGAAATAATACGATTTTGTCAAATATTTATGAATTTATATAAATGTGTAAAAAACTTATTATACATATATTTCAATATAAATTAAAATAACTTTTCAGAAGAGACATGTGCCGAAAACTGCGAAATAAGCCAGATATTTAATTCTGGAATCGAAAATGTCTGTACAGTCGAATTCGCCAGCATGTATATCATGCATGAACGATGTGAATCTAAATTTAGTTTCTCTAAACTAAATATTAGGGTTAAATAAGATTGTATATGGTTAAGCGAATACACATTTATTTATTATTTAACAATGTATTGCAGGTAAATTAAATATATATTTTAGAAACTATACGTATTTATCTGACTGATATTGACAAAAAGCAATTAAATATAATTAAACTCAATCTATGTACTCAGTAATTTTTATATTTTCTCTTTAAAAACAGCGAATAATGCCCATATTCCGTTTTTAATGAAACATGAAAACGCAGTAATAAAAAAACTTTTAAGCGATGTATTACATTTTCCTACCAATGGTCTTAATTTTCAAAGACACCATTGCTATAAAAATATCCTCAAATTACATATATCGGTTTTTATAAGAAAAGATTTAAAACACATATATACAGTGAAATTTAATTAATGTTTTCAACATTAATCGTTCTTTTAACGCTGTGTCGCACTTTTTTTCACTGTTGGTATTATTTACTGGTGCCAGAAAATGTACAATATTAAGGTTCTGACATTCCAGTATCCCTTCATTGAGTGTTTGTATGAAGAATCTATAGGCTTTTAAGTCATTTTGCAAATCATTACGCGTTTAGCATTCTGAAATCTGCAATGTTTTTTCTACAATTTTGAAAAATGTCGGTATCGTAGTGTTTTTCCCAGGCCATTTTAGCGTGGCGAAAAGCCACGCCGCCCTCCCGGATCGCCACGCTGCCCTTTTCAAAGGCAAATTTCGCCATGGGCCCATTTTTCAAAGGCAAATTTCGCCACGCGCCCTTATCGATAACATCTTTATTGCCTTACGATCTAACTTGGTCCGCAAAATCAGCTTCCTTGATTGTCTGTGACGGTCCGACTGTGCTTGATTTACTCGAGAGACGTCAACGTCTAATCGACTGTATTTAATTGAGCAGATTTAATCTATAACAGTGCTCGATTTATAGGTAGTCTTACTGACTGCTTCAAAGCTGTGAATTAGTCATGCGTGAATAACCCCGTGTCAGTATCATCGATAATGCCGGAGGCTATGTTATACCAAGCGCACTTTTCGCTCGGCAATGTGTACTCCTCCACGATATAATCATTACTTCGGAGACTTTTGATGAAAAACTCGATGTTTTTCTCGTGGAAATTGTGCTTTGCATGCATTATATTATATATTATTACAGAATTATAGTGAACATATATAAATATATTATTATTTCAAATTCATACTGGGACTCGGTAATGTGTGTATGTTAGTCGTGTGCGGTTTTAAAATAAAAACTAACCGTAAGCGATATACTCGATACGCAATTAAATTAACTACTCCATGTTCCTGCATTTAAACCAAATATGTTTGGGTAATGACGTTTTCTTTTGCCAAGAGATTAACACATGTTATCGCATTTTTTTTTTGTATATCTTTCTTTCCAATTATAAGGTCTCTTTGTCGTAATGATTGCAATGTGTATACATTAGTTCGTATAAATTAGTGCGTGACGACTAGTTTGTTTAGCTTTTTTGAAGTGTATAATAATTGATTATTGTACTTCGGAAGTTTGTTTAAACATATATTGTCAATATCGAAATAAGGAAGAAGTCTTACATGAATAACTCCATTAATACAAGTAATAAACTATTTTGTTCATTAATAGCAAAGTGGGAAGTAAAAATAACAAGGTGCGAATTTATATTTCTTCGGTGCCTCGATAACGAAGTCCGAATGAGTTTGTGTTCACAAATCAGGATGTGCAAATTCGGTAATGTCTAGTTTTACAATCCATTTCTGCTGAAAAGAATTGTTTACAGACAATTTCATATTTAAAGAGAGTTTCAATAATGATCACCTTAACAAATAAAATTACATAAAACTAGAACAAGTATACCCGGAGGATCATTTAACGCTCACCTGAGAACTGTAACCCAGAGGTATACTATTCAGGACATACGGATTTGGGTTTTATTACAGGCGCATACATTGAACAAATAATTACTACACTACATCACTATAGACGTTTAATGTCCAATATGTATACCGTTTTGAATTGTCACTTCAGATCTTTGCTTAGGTAGGTCGCTACACAAATTATTAAATCATCACATAGTTACTAATAGTTTTGACCAACATACGTTTGGTAAGAACAAATAATTTAGTTAGAGGACCTGTTCCTGAAGGTTTTTAACGAATATCTGATCCGTTTTTTTCTAAGAGAGTTGAAAATATTGTGTGATATGTTAATATTATAAATGTAACCTATATGGTCTCGTCAGATTCCATCCAAGGGTAAATTTGAATAAACTGTGCTCAAAAACCTCGAAATGATGATTGATTCCAAATATTAAAACCATACATTGTGTGCATTATAAAATAGCATTTATCAAGATTGGGTATAAATAGGTCGACATAAAATTGCAACCATGAAGAAAGGCCAATGTAGAAACCGGATGAAATATTTACAAAATTGTAGAAATCTCTTGCACTTTATAACGTGGTGATTATTTACCCTGTTTACCACGGAACCTTGCCAGTTGTAACAAAATAGGCAGCAATCGAATATAATTCGTAGAATACTTCTAGATGATAACACATGTTTACTATGTTAGCAATGGTCTTCGCGGTTTCATACAAGATGATTTTAAAAATATCACCATATAAATCCCCACGGTCTTATTTTTAGACAAGAAAATATTCGTTATATTAGTCTATGAACAAGTGGTTATATTCGTGGCGATGTCAGTTTTGACCTCAGGTTAACAATTGGATGAGCACGAAACATCATATAACACACATTACAACTGATCTTTGCAGTTTCAGAGTAGAGTTTTGAACATGTCATCTTCAAAACATTGTCTTTGGCATTGTGAGCTAATACATTGACGAACCGAAACGATTTTAACAGTGTGTATGGAATGCAAAGAAATTATTCCTTGAAGTGTAATAGAAACTTGCTCATTATTTCTGGATACGATTTCGTTTAAAGAAAGAAGTTAACGGACAGAAACACTTCCGCACTCACGCTCGGACGGACGAAAAACATGCATCACGTTATGTTCCGATGAGCTACAACTAAATTACCATTAACGCATCATTCGAAAAACTTCATTTAATACCAGTATTTATTAATCTGATGAAAAGTTCCACAATTTGCGGCCTTGTGGTTTAAAACGATTTTTTTTCTTTTTAGATTTTACGGTATATATATTTGGAAATTGAATAACCTCATGGGAGGATCAATCGTAACACAAGGGCAATGAATTGAACTCATTTGATAGACAACGGCTATGTTATTTTACACACCAAACATTTAACCACTTAGGATATGAATATTATTTCACTATGTTTTATGTCATTCTAAAACAACCGTGTTATCCGTTTTGCCTGTTAAGCTTTGAGTCTAGATGTGTGATGTGTGAACTAAAACACTCAGTAGAGGCCACTTCACGATGATGTTCTAGAAATATATAATTAAAACATCGTCAAGAGTTAAGAGTTATGGCTAAATCTGCTACGCACAAAACAAAGATTAAAACTAAAGGAAGGACACACGTCTTAAAACATCAAAGCGTGAATGTCTCTTGTTTGCTGACTTTTCTTTCAACTACCTATGCAGTTTTGAGTTGATACCTCTTAAATATCGCTTATATATTGAAACATTATAAAGGACATTAAACGCTTACCTAAGAAACTGTTTACAGCAGTAGCATAATCTGAACATAGATAGCTGCATACGTATGTAGAAAACATTTCACACTGTCACATTGGTGTTGTTTTTTTGACTCCATAGGCATGAATTTAACACACACTGGTTTTGTTGAAGGTTTTCCATCTATAATATGAAGAAACGGTTGTCCTCCGAGGACAGGACGGTTTTGACCCAAGGGTCAGAATGTGTAGCAAAAAATGCGTGTAGAGTCTCAAAATCATACTGCAAAAAAACTAAACCTTTCGACAGAATTCGTTACAAAAGTCATCCCCCGGCAAAGCACATGTACGCCCCACTGTCATGATTTGAACAATGAGGTTTCGTAACGAATAGTCAATAAGGTTAAGATACAAAAGATTATTTAAGGGTTTCCATATATAAACCAATATGAAACGGATAATATCCGGGGCCAAATAATTTTTATCCGAGGGACACATGGGTTACAGACTCAAAGTGTGCACAAAACACATATAAGAAAAAATTAACTGCATCAGCGGAGCCAAATTTGACTTGAAAAGAAAGTTTTAGACAAACACTATTTCAAACATATTTTTTGAGCTCGTGTATATAAGTGTATTTTAACCATATGATCTCTAGGGCGTGGCTATTTTTGATTATTGGGACATGGGTTACACAAATGTTTAAAGGCAATGTTTAATCCCAACGAGTTCACTTATTAACCTTCATTTTATCTAAACCTGTTAAGTCCGTTCTGCAGCAGACAATATTAATTAAAAGGAAGTCACACAACGTCCATTCCTTTGATAGAGAGAAGATGTCGTTTGAAGAAAAAGATGCAAAAAAATTAGCTGAAGCAAGAACGGAGTAACCGACGACAAATATAACGGTACACTTCAATTTATAAAATCGATGTATTTTACTTAAATTTCGCTTACGCTTATTCTTTGGGCGTTATTCCTGTACAATCTTATCAAATGTGTAGCATTTAAATTATATCCTTCATTTAGCCACTTACAGGAAACCTTTAGTTTCCGCTTGGCATTTACAAAAAAACGTGTAGCTTTTTATAGACGCACAAACCTATAAATAGCTAACATTAAGAGAACGTCATACTATTATATGTGTACATGTTCATGTCCACATAATCCTTTTTTTTCAAGTGAAAACCCAGTTTATACAACTCCGACAGTTTATAAGTTTTTCTAACAGTCCAGACAGTCGTACAGAATATAAGAATACGACATATACAATTATTTATTAGGTGTTATCACAGATCTTTCACTCGACATATGTCAGCGCTTATTTTAATATAAAATTCAAGTTTGGCAAAAGTATTACTTACAGTCATGTTTTCCTTTTTCCTTAAAACGCGTATTAATTAAATATCACATTTGTATACGCATTTATACAGATTCAGGATATCTGAAATTTAATACGATGTTCTTTACGCATATCAATTATTTGGAATCAAATAGCGACTTTGGAAATAAAACATCACGAAAAAACTAAATCGCTATTAGTTTTCTTTCTTTTTTAATTATATACTATTTTGATACATTATCAAAATGTATATAAACATAAAAACTAAAGCCAGAGACCTGTTGTAACAAATTGCAACGACAAAATACCTATACTGCTCTACAAAGACAAAATACTTATCGTACATATATTATCAATGTAAATTTGATTGAATGAGATAGTTTTGATGTTTTGTTTGAATAATATATTCCTATTTGTTCGGAAAGCATGGAAGCGTCATAATATAACATAAACGACATTATATATTTTGTTTAATATATCGATTGTATTCAAAATGCACGAAAGGAAAGTTTTGATCGCCTGAAATATATCAAATAACTGTATCCGATTATTATCTATTTATGGTAATACAAATAACATACTGTTTGAATGACATACGATATTATGTAAAACAGGAATTGCTGTCGGCCTGAATTTATTTTGCCTACATTTCGAACAGTTATTGAACATACAAGTATATGCAAATTGCAAAACACCAAGAAGAAATTTATATCTATACAACTCTTATAGTATCACTCCGTTATTTTTTTTATTTCAGTAGCTGAGATGATGCGATTAGAAAACATAGATAAACGATAAATTTCTTTACAAAACATATAAACCTGATTTGAAGTTATGTCTGTAAATGGTAACTGCCGCTTTCCAAAGATACAAATGTTCGAGATTTATTTGATCAGAATACAAGAAACTATACACGTTATGCTGAAATTATTCTCTCATGTTGTTTGTCTCATCCATTACGGTTTGTGGAGAACGTTTCCGGGAAACACACATTTGTAGCTGATATTAATAGCTTTGAGGATCTGGGTTAACACCTAGACATGTCTATTAGAGTTAATATATATACTTTGACTATTTATACATCAGACTGATGTATTTAGCTGATAAATAGTGTATATTTAATTAAAATTCGATTTACTACACAATTTGCATTTGATGCGTGTTGCATGGGTATGCATTTACAAATCCAAAAAATATTATTATTTAATATAAACATATAATGTTTATATTATTGTATGCCTCTTCGAGTATGGATGGTACATGTACATAGCTTTTTAAGAATTTGTCGACTTAAGTGCCTCTGTTTTTTCCTCTTATTATGTTTTCAAGAAACAATTAACACTAACATAAACGCATATAAATGTTCTCAGACAAAACATAAAATAAGTGTTAATTTACCGCTCTTGTTTCGTATGTCTTGACGCTCAGTTGGTTGGGTGGCAATCAGTTAATATAGTTATTTGTTAACGATATGAATATGACACATTGATGGTACATATTATTTTTTTAAGAGTGAATGGGCAAACGATATGCTATGATGAGTAGTTAGCATTTTTGCCGAGTAATTGTTTGAAGGCAAATGTTTCCCATTCCATGTTGATGAAACAAATGTTGAATAGGGTATTGAGATATTTTGCAGACATCAATTGTTTTGTAATACAATTCTCATTTGAGTAAAAACCATTTCCATACGACTAGAAACTAGCGCAAAGGACAAAGTAAGATCAAAGCAGAATTTACCTGTTCAGTTACGTAGACAAGCACTTCTTTAACCCGTAAAAACATAATTAGGGGCAAAAAGCATTACATTTTTAGAGTAATGCCCCGTTTTATACCTAGAAAATTGAAAATTTTGTTAAGTTTTGTGTTTAAGTCCACTTTATTCCTAAAGTGCCAAAGCTATTGCTTTCATACTTGCAACCTTTATTAACTATCGTAAGGGGACTGTGCATGCAAAATTATGTAACTCTGTCTGGCATTTTGACAGAATTATGGCCCCTTTTATACTTTGGTTAAGTTTTGTGTTTTGGTCCATTTCACTCCAAAAGTATCATAGCTATTGATTTCAGACTTGGAACACTCGCTAACTGTCATATCGGGACTGTACAGGACATGTTGCATAAATCTGGTTGGCATTTTGACGGAATAATGGCCCTTTTCTACTAAGTAACTTTGAATATTTGGTTAAAGTTTGTGTTTAGATGCTTTTTACTTCTAAAGTATCAAGGCTATTGCTTTCAAACTTCAAATACTGTCTTACTATCATGATGGTACTGTATCTGGCAAGTTGAATTTGACCTTGACCTTTGAATGACCTTGAATCTTAAGGTCAAATAAATAAATTGTGCTTAAATTGCCATAGCTTCTTTATTTAGGATCAGATTTGATTCATACACTGAGGGACTTTAAAAACGCTCCACCCTATTAAAACATTTTTTCACGATTAAAAAATAAGTTAGATTTTTTTTATTATGAATTATATGATATTTACAAGTAAAACAATTTATACCCGCTAAAATCCGCAAGGAAATTAAATGTCGTAAAAAGCAGGCTACACATAAGCTTTTTGCACGTGCTTACCGATTATATCCACGAAATAAAATCTAAACCTGTTGTATGTGTATGTAATCGACTAGCACACAAGAAAAACACAAAATATAGTTTAACAATCTGTTCGCTAGCATGCCACGCCTACTAGAACATGAGCGTTCAGAGGCTGTTGGTATTCTGAGAGCCGGAAGTGGCGTAACCGACGTCGCGCGTCAGTTTAATTTCGCGAGATCCACGGTTAATCGCATTCGGGAAAGATACGACGTCACTGGAAGTATTAAATACCGTCCACGCCCGGGTCAGCCCAAAATAACAACGCCTAGACAGGACGCCATCCTTCGACGCGTTCACAGACGTTACCGCTCCCGGTCTGCCACCCAGAGTGCCAGACAAACAATTGGCATCCGTGGGTAAGTTGTGCGCCATATTTTATCATTTTATGATGCTTGTACAATATTTGACAATCCACCGAAGTTAGAGACTGTTCAGTCGCTTTTATTTTTCAGGCGACCAATCCATGCCCGAACCGTGATACGTAGACTGCATGCCGTTGGTTTACGTTGTCAAGGACCTAAACAGGGTTATATTTTGACCGATAGACACAAAGCTGCGAGACTTGCTTGGACACGTATACATCATCGGTGGACCCGACGACAATGGGGTAAAGTTCTATTTATCAGATGAATCTAAGTTCAATGTTCAGAATTGTGATGGACGTGTTAGAGTGTATCGTTCGAAAAGTGAGAGGTTCATCGAACAATTCATACAGAAGTTTAATCGTGGCTTTGGTGGCAGCATTCATGTGTGGGCTGGTATTTCCCAATTTCACAAAACTGATCTTGTCATTCTCCAGGGCAATGCCAACGCTAGGCAATACATAGACACCGTATTAGCTCCTATTGTTGCTCAATTTATGCAGCGTAATCTCAGAGGATTATTCCAACAAGACAATGCACCTGCACACTCGGCTCGACTTACAAGAGCTTTACTTGCCACGAATGGAAGTGCTGCGTTAAACTGGCCATCGCTATCGCCTGACATGTCTCCCGTTGAGCATGTCTGGGACGAGTTAGGAAGACGCCTGAGAGCCCATCGTCCAGCCGCTAGAAATCTCAACCAGTTACGTCAAGCCTTAATACGCGATTGGAATAACATTCCCCAACAACAAATTACAAACATTGTGTTGTCGATGAGAAGTAGATGCACTGCCTGCATTGCTTCTAATAGAAGTTACACGCGTTATTGATTTTTGTAAAATTGCGAATTTCAAGTTTAGGGTGTGACCCCTAGATTTGTGTTATGTCCTTCAATTGTTATAATTTTTCAATAAAAAATTCGGAAATTGCTTGTAACATACCTTTGCTCATTATTGCCAAGTATAATACACATTAAAGAATGTATACTTTATCCTTTCGTTACTTTTACAACTGGAGCGTTTTTAAAGTCTCTCAGTGTACTTTGACAAAACGACACTTACCTGACATTCCACAATGGACTCCACCCAAACCATCCCACACGCCCCACACCAGAATCCCCCCCCCCCCAAAAAAAAGATTTTTTTCCCCCACTTTTTCCCTATTTTTGAAATATCATCTAATTAATAGCCACACCCCCACATTATTCCCCTCTCCACCCCCTTACACAAAAAGATTTTGTGTTTGAAACATGGTAAAAAGACACACCAATATTTATTTTTATTATTTTATTTTTAAAAAAAGACCGTCCAACCATCAGACCCAAGCTATCGCTATCAAACTTGAAATATAATCTTATTAGTTTGTTTTATGTCTTTAAAAATGTTCAATAGATTGTGGAAAATATACCTGAACTCAGAATCGTCTATACTGTACCACTTCTTTTTAACATAAGCGATCAATATGTTTCAATTATGGTCCTCTTCCAGTTAGAATATGACTATATTACCTTCACATTATTAAATATGAACATTTTCCCCATGATGGCTTGCGTTATGCTGTCAAGCACTCGAAAAGTTGAGCGCGCTGTCTTCTGACAGCACTTGTTATTATAAATGGTTAGATAATAAAAAATTGATGTTTGTCATAACATGTAATGGATTATAAAACATAAATGTATTTATATCTTCTTACATTTTTATCCTTTGTAATTTTAAAGGTTAACTTGTGTATATCGCTAAAAATAATAAAAAGGAGTAATGCCTTAATAAAGCTCAGTGTAAAGTTGCAAAATAAAGCCATCTTCCGTTTGTTTACTTCAGGGTTATGTAAAAAAATTCCTACTCTGGAGAAAGCCAGTCTGTATTTTGAATTTATTCAATGAGATTAAAGATGGGAATTTAATTTACATCTGATATCATTTTCTACTTTTTTCTACTTAACTGAATTAGTTCAGAAATCATTTTTGCATGAACAGAACATGAAACTATGTCTTTAATATGCATTTATAATAATGAATATATTCAATACCTTTGTTCAATCAATCGTCATCGAAATCATTCGTTTGTAGGACATTTCCTATCATAGAGATAAATGATTTTAATTTAAATAACCGTTATTTTCTTTCTTGGAACGTTGTATCTTGAAAAATCCTATCATAAGAATTTGCCTGGATAGTAACCAATGTAAGCAAGATCTAATTAGATAAGTTTTACTTAGATTTTCAATACATAACAATTTATCACACATTTTTTAATAATGTGCCTAAACATTATGAATTTAGATATACATGTAGTCTTATTACGTTACAGCCGAATACACTTCACTCTTACTGACGCATGTAGGTCATCTGGTGGAGACATTGTTGGTTTTTCGATAATGACTATCGTTAATTAATTTATGATAATGTTAAAATTATAATTGGCTGCAATGTATTTGAAACAATTCGACTATTTGTATTTGCCTAACGAAAGACATACACAAACATGCTTGGTTATAAATATAGTAGGAGACATATTGCGGCTTGATCCACGAAGATAATCTGAGTGTTTGACTATAGAATGCGATGTTTCTAAAGCTGTTTTTATAGGAGACGAGATATTGGTAATAATCGTTGGTTTTTATTTCATCATGCCGCAAACAGCAACGGTTCTTGTTTTCTAGTCTGAGCACTTTTACTCAGGTGTGCTATGGTTATTAAATTGAACATTACCGGTATTATCGTCAAGTTGTATTGAGTTTTAATCGTGTTTCTATAAGGTTACTTTTCAGTCTAACTTGAATGAGTACATAATGATATAAAGCCACGTTTAAGGTTTGAATCTCCTTCTTAACGATGTAAACCACCTTTGTTGTGCAAAATTGTTTCGCAATTGATTCGTTGTCACGACTAAAGGACCGCATGAATCAATAAGCTTTCTCCTGGTGAGGCATTTGGTTTTAATCATGTGTATATAGGATTTAAATAGATATCAGACATTGTCTAGATAAACTAGACACTTTGTGTAGAATAATACCTCAGACGAACTAACAAAGCCATTGTAGATTAATTAATTTATTTAGTTTTTCGTTAAAAAATGTGATGATATTTCTCTTCGCTATTCCTGCTTTTTAATAAACTATTATATCAGCCTTGTTTGTATTTACCATTAAATTCAAATGGTTGCAACACTGATGTATTTAAGTGCACCCTTCCTGAAAACAATATTAGTCTCTCAAAATCAAATAATATCATCTGCGAGACAAAGAGTCCCCCTGCTGTACCCTGCCAAGAGGTATCCTTATCACATTCTTACGTTTTACTCGATATTCTACTATTTGATACTCTGGACGATTAATGTTAAACAGGTAACGCATTACGACCGTCTTAAAGAGGCCTTTTCACGTTTTGGTAAATTGACAAAATTAAAAAAAGTTGTTTCAGATTCGCAAATTTTCGTTTTAGTTATGATATTTGTGAGGAAACAGTAATACTGAACATTTACCATCTCTAAAATAGCCATTATATGCTTCTTTTTACGATTTAAAAACCTGAAAATTATAAAGCGTTGCAACGCGAAACGATTGAATAATTTGGAGAGTTCTGTTGTTGTCGTTATATTTTGTGAAACTACGAAAATTGCTTATATATAGTATAAAATACTTCCTACATGTTATGAGTACGGATGGCCGAGTGGTCTAAGTGGGTAGCTTTTACATGTTATTGGATTTTAATAATTGACTTGTCATATTATGTAAAAACACATTGTTATAAATAAATCCTGTAAACATTACAACGTTCAGATTAGTATGTTAGTCTTGAATTGCAAATGACATAAACACGTTTTTCGAACGATAACTCGCTAAAATCATTTCTTTAATTGTTAATCCCATTTTTATGCAGAGAAGCTCTTTTGTTTCTGAGAGAAAATCGTATCAGAAGTTTTTATATAAGTCATGTTAATTTGAAATAAAGACGTTTCAATCGCCGTCTATATAACATTTATAATTTAAGATATTCAGTCCGAGGGCATTTATATAAAAGTTGAATCATTTGCTATATTTCTCGTATCCGTCCCTTTGGGACATCTTAGTTGTTTAATCGATTGCGTCAAACGTATGTATTTTATGAGATCTCGTAATAATATTATGATCGTAAGCTATATTTGGTAGTAGATTATACGAATACTGATATCAATTTAAGTAATAGTTATGTAATAAAAACTCTTCATAAAAATGGCTGCAATTTGTAATAAACCGATGAACACAGGTATATTCAAAATGTTTTTATGCGGTTTTTTTCTGAGAGCTGCACTGCTTAAAACATTTTTTTCAACAATGTTACTGCACATTAAATGAATTGCAGACTTCTGTGGAAAATACTGTACCCATTTATAAAACTTAACACAAAGCTTAATCCTTATTTAAAAATCCTCAGTGACACAATTGAAATATCGTAATTTTGCTGAAAATAGCATGTATGTCATCAGCCCATACTCTCCATACTCATTTTACTTATGTTTGACCCACAGGTGGTTAGCGTGTGGCTATGATTTTAATTAGTGAAAACATCATTTGGAATGATAAATAATCATATTATAACGAAAAATTAACTTTTATGAAAAAAAAAGTTCACTATCAAATATATATATAACAAGGTATTTAACTTCGCTTTGAATAGCCATTACTTCATCAATTTTACAGCGATTTTCACGATCTCGGTCTTATTCAACGCATACATGAATTACCTTTCTGGAAATGTACATGTCTTGCAAAATGTATACAAATACTGAGTCAACTTTTTAGAAATAACACGATACACAACTCGCGTGACCCAGTTAACATCGATCAGACAGTATCTCAGACTGAAATCTTCACGGAGTAAAAGGCATTGTCCCTGCAATGTTTACGGATCTCGATACCATAATTCAATAAAACGTATGAAAAAACATTCTTACCGTGCTTGCCGTTCCATTATGCATCAAAACTAACTGTCCAGCGCCGTTTGAAACCTTTGTTTACATACATTTCAACTAACTGACATTTTAAACACACGAGTGATTTGATTGGTCCAATGCGAAGGTGTGTCTTTACAACTGGAGATTTCATTCATGAATTCTGTCTGATCGGTGTCAACTGGGTCAAGCGATTTGTGTATAGTTTTATTTCTTGAAATTTGACCCAGCATGTGTAGAAATATAACAAGATTTATACATTTCCAGAAAGGAAATTTATTTCTGCGTTATATAAGACCGGGTTCGTGAAAATCGCTTCAAAATTGTTGAAGTAATGGCTGTTTAAAGCGATGCACCCTGTTTTCGGGTGATACCGAGTTGAATACCTTGTTATATATATATATTTGATAGTGAAATTTGTTTTTCAGAAAAGTTGATTTTTCGTTATAATATGATTATTTATCATTCAAAATGATGTTTTCACTAATTAATATCATAGCCACACGCTAACCACTTGTGGTTTGACCGTGGTATTAAAAGAATCCTTTGCATATTTATAGGAAATTGTATCGAGTTGTCCATTACCGTTTGTATACAATTAGATAAATACATGGTATACAATTGCATATTTCTCTTTGAAAAAAGTTGGTAAATAGGCAGTACATAGAGATGTGAGTAAAATCAATCGACTCGAGACCGCTTTTTAGGGGAATATCTTAGGGTAATGGTGCGGGAAACGACACATAACCGCTTGAATATCGCGCGGACTTTGTGTGATTTCGGAGAGTTGCTTTTGATAATCAAACAGTTCCGTTAAACATCGCCGACTGTCGTTCCACTGTGGTCAGTTTGCAGGCAGTTAATGTACACATGCCACTTAGGCAACATAAATCCATAACAAAACACGACAGTTACATAAAACATTAACAGTGATGCTAAATATTAAAAAAAAAATTAAAACGGAAAATAAGAATACAGTACATCTTAGTAAAATACCGCGTTGAAAGACACGTGCGATCCACAATGTTTCATCCTCTAAGGCTCCTTGAACAACAATACGATTACGAACACTACCTTTGAACTACACATATTTATATCACACCAATTTATATGTAGGCGTTTTGCATCAACTGACTCAACGCAACGATGATAAAACTGGAATTTTGCGTGATGCAAGAAATATGCGGTTTTCGCACGGTGACCGTGCGTCTACATGTGCATTAGATACACGACACAAAGTAGGTGTATTGTTTGACACACATTGTTACTTACGTTAGGTAGAGCACATGTTCTAGCTACCTTAGTTATTTTCGCGAAGGCAGAGCGATGCAATACATTTCATACAGAGGCGAAAGTGCGTGTCAATAAGTTTAACCATATATTAACAATTCACATGACAACTTTCTACGATACCAATGACAATTGCACTGCCAAAACCAAACGCGTTTAAAATATGCTTTTTACGCGGGTTGATTCAAATAATAGAACACTTGCCGAATAAAACGAATTAAATCTTATATGAATTTTAACCAGTAAATGGCGTTATGAGATCATTTATCCTTCGCGATCGTTGAAGCAAAAAGTAAGTTTATGTAAGCATTACTGCAACGATTACCTTACTGCCCGAGCAAATAAGCTGAGGTGATTACCATAATATATATATATCTTCAGTATAGCCATAAGACTCAATAATTATTGCAAAATGTGACACAGTTGAGTTTGCAATTATCGCGATATTCCGTAAGATACCTTCTCCAGATTGTATTTAAATATGTGGAATATAAAAAGCAATTTATCATCGTTCTGGTTTAATCAGGAAAGTCTGCGCGTGTGGGAAAATCAATTAACAACAAACGGATTTGATTAAAGAGAACTTCAAACCTCTGTTAAAAAAATCTACAGCTATAATAATCAGGATGAAACGTTCTTCAATACTAAAGGATTATTACAAAAACGAATTTACAAGGACGAGCCATTGACCTGTCGAAGATGTAATTAACACTTTTAGAAGTACGATCTTCAAATAAATATTTGTAAGCTCTAATTTTTGCCATTTCAAACGCATTTAAGTTTTTAAAGCGATGCTTTGATACATTTTTAACAAGTGTTGTACTCTCGTTTTTATTTGTTAGTTTTTTGGTTGTTTTTCTTTCTAGTTATTTTGTCGTGTTGTTTGTTTTATAGCATTGGTAGGGAACACGTGAAAACATTGAACCAAAATAATCAGTTAACACGGATTTTGTTCTAAGATTAATTTGATATTGACTCAGTCTTGATTAGGAATATTGTATAAGTTTGTAACAGCATTTTACCGCTTCAATAAAATCAAAGTACTGGCAGTACTGGTGTGATGATTCTTTTGAAGAGGATGGATATAAAACATCAATTTAAGTTTATCTATATCACCACAACTGTGTATGTTGATACGAACATTTGGGTACGATAAAAAAATTGGGTACGAAAATTTTGGGTACGAAAAAAAATTTGGTACGAAAAGAATGTGCGTACGAAACATTTTTGGTACGAAAAAAGTTTAGGGGTACGGGGAAGTAGTACCCGTGAGTAACTTGACCCATTGAGCGAAACTGGGAGGCGGGTCACATTCTTGTTCATTAAGTATGGCAATACATTCATGATGATTCTCGAAAGTAGGTATGAGCACATAGCCGGACCATGTGAGCTCAATCGTATGCGCACTTGACTATCCGAGTTCGCCCACGAACATATGGATAAGTTAACTAATAGCGAAATGACCTTATACATGTATATGCTGAAATCTAACAATCGAACGAAATATCAAACATGGTATGTACACTTAGGTGGTTGTGTAATTTCTGTTAGAATATCGTATTCAATATGTAAATTTTAAATGGTTGTGCCCGCACTTGAGTTTGTTGCCTTGTTTGAGTCTATACCCGCCTAGGCTGCACCCAGTGTGTGTATTTGTGTTTTTCCAAGGTAATGAGTTACCTCCGCGCTGAGGCTGCATAATGTTGGGACCCGGAGTGTGTCCAGCACTCCTACCTAATAAGATTAAATCGACGACAGTTGGGACGAATTTTGAATGATAGCTGCAATTTCCAGCTATTTGTTTTGTACTGAAATACTTTTTAATTTTTTATATGGTCAAATGCTGCGGGGGGGGGGGATGAGATTTTCCGGAAAAAAACAACTGTCAGGAATGGTGACCACAAAACATACAAAATATAACATTGCGCCGGGAGCGAGAATCGAACCGGTGTCGTAAAGGTGAAAAAGCGAACGTCTTTACCACTGCGCTAGCGGGACAGACAATTATGCAAAGAAATGTTGTTTTATCTATATATATCATAGCAGTGCAGCGTTTACAATTTGCAGGTTCGAAATCGATCGCATTCTGTGATCACGTAAAAAGTTAATTTTACATGTTTTTATTCGCAATTTATTTACTAAATCGATAACAAATATCAAACAAAATAGAGAAAATATATAGTTGTTTCATTGGTCCATAAAAATAAAATGGGTGTAAAATTACTAATTTGAAATTAACGTTCTGATACACTTATTGAATCTGTTTCCCCAGGATATGCTGTTCTATTAATATTTACCTTTATCAACACGAACGACAACTCTGCTAGGAGAATGTTATCAATGAAAATCAACGAGCAATCTCCTACGCAGTGGCGAATGCCAAGGGAAGTAACTGAAAAATCGAGTTATCTCAATCGGACTGGCTCGGTCTTTTACATAGGTCGCCATTGTGAAGATTTTTTTTACTGGTTATCAAACCTTGGACGCTGCTGTTCCAGCATCGTCAAAAATATGTAGAAAAAAACCCTCGCCACTTGAGACGCACACAATTTCACTTTATATAACTGTATTTTGCATCGGTTCGATTAATATGATCAGCTTCAGTTAATGAATCAATTAATCTTAATACGACTTGACTAAAACTATTTATACACGAGGTAAATGTATGGATGCTAATCCATACTTTATCCATTTATTTCTCTATCTCTTCGATGGTATATTCAATACGGCTTAATTTACTCAAACAAGATTGTTTTTGATATATAGTACAAAATAAGCCGGAGTTTGCAGTGCACTAATAATGAAATGCACTTAGAAATTTCATTTTACGAAAATATTGTGCTCTTTTATACGTCTTGCAATACAAAAAGCAGTGTATATCTAAATAGTTTGTAAGAATGTACGCTTTTGTGAAAATCCAGCCAAGGTAATAAGAGTAAAATGAATTATAGTTAAAACATAATTGCTCACTATTGGATACAAAGGGGTAATTCGTATCCGGGATAGAAAACAACAGAAAATTAATGAATCTATAACGCTCAAAATCAACGAACATTTCGTAAAGTTTTTCGTAAAATAAAATCAACACCTAAACAATCAGTGACCCTTATAGAAAATTCCCACAATTTCAACGCTAGATGTGGTATGATTACATACATGAAGATTTTTGTAGATACAAAATGCTCATTTTAATTTATTTGTGACACAATTAATTCCATTTTAATTTCCCGCGAATATATCTATTCATACGACACACGAACACTAATATGGTACCATGTTAGTGTTCATGTGTCGTATGAATAGTTATCGTTCCGGGGAATTAAAATGGATTTAAATTTACAAAACATTAAAAAAACGAGCATTATGTTTCTACAAACATCTAATTTTACAGACCACATCTGGCGTTGAAATTTCGACAATTGCCATAAGGGACAATGATTTTTAAATGTTTTACATGTAGCTTTATTTTACGAAATAGTGTACGACATTTTCGTTGATTTTGAGTAGTAATGTTACTTTAAAGCCCTATAACGCTCAAAATCAACGACAATTAAAATGGAAAATAATATGCTAAACAATTATAAAAACGAGCAATTTGTATCTACAAAACATCTATTTTAACAGACCTTATCTGGCGTTGAAATTTCGGCAATTGCCATATGGAACAATGATTTTTAATTTAGCTTTATTTTACGCAATATTGTACGAAAGTTTTGTTGATTTTGAGTAGTAATGTTACTTTTAACATAATTTCTTCATTTATTCACCAAATGACTTAAAATTAATACTGAATATCTCTTATGACAACACGGTCTATTTCGACCATCTATATCCACATTACCCACCCCAGGGCCATTGATAAAGGTAAAGGCAGCTTGGTTGGTCCGTGTATATACCGTCTTTTCCTTTTCCGTTTTGAATTCGACACAACGAAACATGAGAATTAAGGCAATTTAGTTTATATTCCGATTTTCTAATAACCGAAACAAAAACAAAGTACGAAAACAAAATTAACTTCTTTATATTGTTTTTTTTGTACTAATTATAAAACTAAATACGAAATGTATTTCCCTCTTCAAATTTCGTTTCAATCTTCATTTGACGAAAATCAATGATTAAAACTTGTTCCCGTTTACCGTTCTAAGTTTGATATTACGGTTTACAAGAAACGAAAAACGAGTGGCGCTGTTAAAAGATCTATAAATACATAACAATTATTTATAGATCTTTGCTCTGTGCTGCTGTCTTGGGGAGGTAACTCATTCGTGGCTATTGCGCCTACTTTTTTCCATCACATGAGAATAAATCACTTATTTCGATCAGTATGGCTTTTTATGTGCATTTTTGGGGAGGGAAAGCCACGCCGTAAGGAAAGAAGACGTGGATATCATAATCTGACATCTTAATGTTTCCCAACGTACCGGTATTTCATGTCGATCCGAATTGCTAGGGCTATGGTTAGTCTCTTCTTTGCCCCTATATTATGTAAATTCAGTACTAATTTTACAAAAAACAACAACTCGTTTTAATCCTATAATCAGGGAGAGGTCCTTACATTTTAAGAGCTGTAATACCCCCTCCCCTGAGTCCCGTATTCCAATTATTAATACCCCTTAGACCCGAATGATGTTTTAAGAAGCACAAAAATCGGTGGCGGCTGCTAAAATGTCCCCTTTGTTTTACTTTTAACATCACCGTACATAATACAATGTTAAAGTTGTATTAGTACTGCCAATATTGAAAGAAAAAACAAGACAAAAGGAAAATATATAAAAAGTTGTTTGAAGCTTATGAAATGGTTAAGTGCAATGTGTCCAATATATAATTTTCAATTCGTTCGATTCAGAACAAATACATATTACATTTCACAACTAAACTGCGATATGTCTAATGATTTTAGCTCTGAAAGAGTTATAACCAAACACCTTATATGAAACCGTTTTGCGCTTGAAATAATTATATATAATATTATTAATAATATTAATAAATGTGCCTTTTTAATAACTAATTAAACAACATAGTTAATGTATCGGAAAGAGCGCTCAAGATGAAGTTAATGCTAACAAAATATTTACCTTCCAATGATATAATGACGTCGCTAAAAAAAACTGACTTTGAACGTTACGTTTCATAAAGAAAGCGAATAGCATGCGTAACGCCTATAGAAACTACTTGCACGCGTTGAAACGTTACGTTTTAGACACTGGTTGTCTCCTAAAATGGAACTCGAATCCCATTTAATTTATAGAAAAGCTTGTATATCTGTAACTATACGTGTATGATTTGCCGAGAGAAACGCGCGTTCAAGCAAGCGTTGGCTTGCGTGATCTGTTAAAGTGCATGCAAAATTCGAAACATGTATTATTTTATGTCTTTTGTACACATCCAGTTCATGTAAACAGTCATTCAAAAAGTGGAAAAAACGTACCTTAAAAAACGTTATTCATAAACAAATTATTTGTAACAAAGTCATAGTTGTAACTTATATGGTATTATATATAATGGACTTTAATTAGCGTAGATTTTTCTATTATTATAATGTAATGGTCTTGTAAATGTTACTAGATCTATTTATTTTCCAATTCGAGTAGCCAATAATAGCTATCCCAAAACTCGACTATTCTTCGTCTTAAATTGTCTACGTGTATGTATTCGAAAATAATAAGATCTAAGGGAGAAAATTGTGCAAAAAGATCAATCACGACTTATTTCTCCAAAACAGCGGAGCGCCCCTCGTTTTTCGTATACCGTTTTATCAATTCAAGAACGGTAAATGGAAACAGGCACTGTGTTTCAATTTTCATATATTGATTTTTGTAAAATTAAAATTGAAACGAAATATGAATAGGGAAATAAGATATGTGTTTTGTTTTGTTATTAGTACACCGAAAAACGATACAAAGAACTCAACTTTGTTTTTGTTTTTTTGTTTTCATTCTGGTTATAAAAAAACATCGGAATATAACCTAATATACGTTGATTTTTGTTTTTCGTTGTGTCGAATGCAAAATAAAAATGGAAAAGACGGTATATACACTGACCTTGGTTCCCGTCCTTTTTCAAATGTATCGAGAGTACTAGTACTACTTTCCCATACCCCGAAATGTTTTTTCGTACCCAACATTTTTCGTAGGTAATTTTTTTTCGTACCCATTTTTTTTCGTTCCAATTTTTTTTCGTACCCAACATTTTTCGTACCCATTTTTTTTCATACCCTAATTTTTCGTACCCAATTTTTTTTTCGTACCCAATTTTTTATTTCGTACCCAAATTTCTTTTCGTACCAAAATGTGTTTTCGTACCCAATTTTTTTACATACTCAATTTTTTTTTCGTACCCAAATTTTTTCGAACCCAATTAAATTCGTACCCATTTTTTCGTACCCAAATTTTGTCTCGTACCCAAATGTTTTCGTACCCAACTTTTGTTTCGTTAATAACGTTTTTTTCGTACCCAAATTTTTATCCGTACCCAAATTGTTTGTACCAAATTTTTTTTCGTACCCTAATTTGTTACGTAGCCATATTGTTTTTTGTACCCAAATGTTTTCGTATCCACATTTTTTTCGCATCCACATTATTTTCGTACTCAATTTTTGTTCGAACCCAAATTCACTCGTACCCAATTTTTGTTGTACCCAATTTTTTACGCATCCAATTTTTTTTTCGTACCCAAATTTTTTCGTACCCAATTTTTTTTTACCCAAATTTTTTACGTTCCCAATATTATCTGGTACCCAAATTTATTTTTGGCATACTTTTTTCGGTCCCAATTTTTTTTTAACCCAAATTGTTGTTCGTATCCAAATTGTTTTCGTTCCCAATTTTTTATCGTTCCAACATTTTTTTCGTACCCAATTTTTTTCGTTCCCAAGTTTTTTTCTTATCCAATTTTTTTCGTACCAAGTTTTTTTCCTACCCGCATTTTTTCATACCCTATTTGTTTGACATAAGTTTTTCGTGCCCATAATTTTCGTACCCAAATTTTTTTTTGTACTCAAAATTGTGTTTTAACAACTTCTTACTTTATTCACCAATTGACTTCACCTTTGTACTGAACATCTCTTATGACAACACGGTCTATCTCGACCATCCATGTCCACATTACACACCCCGGGGCTCCACCAACATAGGCCTTGCCCACTGCCTTTCAATATAACATCTATGCGGCGTGTGGATACTCGTCGGCCTCTGCCGCACCACTTCTAGTTACAATAAGTTCTAAGAACGTTTATATATAACTCGGTCTAATGTTGACGCATAATAATATGCATATTTTATTCCAAAACAGCGAGTAATAATCCCGAGGGGAAACGTCCAACTTTATTGAAACAACAACAAGGTTAATATTGTTTGTTGAATTTGTTTCATTTACTTACCACTTATTTAAGTGTGCTTGAGCTGAAAATGCTATTACTTCTATAGTATTGTCAATGTTCAAATTAACCGTGTCATCACAAAGCATCTGGGAATAGTTATTTAGTGACCCACCGATTTAACCGGAGTGGACAATATACTAACGCTGGTTCGTCCGTGTGTCTGTGGATCCGTATGTCCTTGTGTCCATCAATCCGTCCGATCCAGAGATAAGCAGATTAAATTAACTGTAACACAGCCACTTTAGTGATCCCGGAAGTAATACAACTCTTCTTAATAACTAAGGACCATGTGCGCGTTTATGCAGGGAGTGGTGTTTATTTGCGACGATTGCGGAAAATTGACTGAAAACGTCAAAAAAAAACCCCACTAAACAAGAAAGCATTTTGTAAACAATTTAATTAAACTACTGCATATTTGCAATTTAAAACCGCTATACGAAACCGGTCGCCGTTCAGAAACGATTGTCATAATGTGTGGAAACGATTCATTTACATTTTTATTTCTAAATAAAACAAGTTAAATGTATTTTTACGACATAAGCCATTAAAGAACAAGTTCAAGTTGAGTTTGATAAAAACCACAAAGGAATGTGTATTTTACCTCCATTTTATTTAATATCTGAAATTTCACTTTATGAAAGCGACAGAAATGATAACACAAGTTTTAAAGCCTCTAAAACGCTCAAAATCAACGAAAATTTCGTAAAGTATTTCGTAAAATAAAGTAAACACCTAAACAATCAGTGTCCCTTATAGCAATAGCTACAATTTCAACGAAAGATGTGGTATGATTACATAGATTTTTGTAGATACAAAATGCTCGTTTATTATTTTTTGTGACACAATTAATTCCATTTTAATTTCTCGCGAACATATCTATTCATACGACACACGAACACCATGCTTGTGTCCATGTGTCGTATGAATAGATATTGTTGCGGGAAATTAAAATGGAATGAAATATGCAAAACAATTATAAAAACGAGCATTTTGTATCTACAAACATCTATTTTACCAGACCACATTTGGCGTTGAAATCTCGGCATTGCCATAAGGAACACTGATTTTTAATTGGTAAAGTATATTTTACGAAATATTGTACGAAATTTTCGTTGATTTTGATTAGTAGTGTTACTTTAAAGACGCAGCAAATTTAACCATCAAAGAGCGAAAATACATAATTAGGGAACTGTTACCCCAATAACATTATCTACTCTAAACCGCCGCTTATTTGTATCTTCCATACCTTTTTATGTGTGTATTTGCAATAAATACTTCTAGGGTAAAAAAAAACGGCCGGAAAGTATTTAGCAAGTCATGCGTAGTAATTGCAACTCATTTTGAAAATGTTGTAAACATAAACAAATCCGTGGAAACTACACAAGTTTCGTTTACAGGCCAGTTGCATACTATTCGCAATATACAACTTATTGTTGTTCTGACACGTTATTAAACCACCCGCGATTTGATACTATGTCTCACAACAAGACTCTTGCTCAACATGTAATGAGACAGTAAATGTTCTTGATGTGTAATCGTCTCAAGATTCAAGTCTTCGTGTTCTTTACATACAAAAAAATAAATGCATAATTGAAATGGTAAACGTCAATGTATCCATACTGTAACATAAACATTTTTTCAGTAACAGAAATCATATGTGATTTGTAAGAACTTCTAATGTGTTCTATCGGCAGGAAAAGGTGGTTTATCAAAATAAAGTTGCATGCCTTCTCATCTGAGTGATGACTGGTCTGGCCCGTTGGTACATTAATTCATATGAAGGTAGAAAAATGACATTCATATTTTGGTCATACAAAAAAGCCAGTTGGTGTTCGACTTCAATAAATGAATTAGTGGGCATGATTGTATTTTTTTCAAACGTTTACAATTCGGTAACGCATGAAAGACAATCGAACAATTCAGTTGTATGTGTCAAATTGAACACATCTTTTTTTAACATGAACACTTATACTTGAATGTTAGCGTATTGGATTATCTGTGCGGTCTGGCATAACTAAGAATTAGCATATTTAACAAAAGAAACTGTTCTAAAGCTTTGGTACGTATACATAAGAATTTAAAATGGTCTTTCAGAATGATATGCATGCATAAGCTTTCACGGTGGATAATGTCTCAGAACGTAACACTGATCTACGTCGGGTGCGGTATTGTGTTGTTTTAAGTTATGGGTAATGTAATTTAATTAATTAACATAACATGTCCAGAGCAAATTGTAGAAAATAATAATCAAAATATATCTAACTAACTACTTAGCTGAATTTAGTGGAAAGGTACACAGAACGACATCGGCAAAAAACGACATCGGCGAATAAATTTGTAAGGAGCTAAGCTTGATTATCACAAAAAAAGGAACATTACATTTAGTCTCAAATATGTTTAGTGTTGCAGGATTATTTTCCACTATATTGGCGTTAACTTTTGCGCTTTTAAGAAAGATTTAGCCTCCAATAATAGAAACGTTTATCTTTTTTCCACAGTGACATAAGCTGACAAAAACAGCGGTAAATTTGCCATTGTTTCAACGTTTCCTATCGCCTCTGACAAGTGAATTGGTTTGTACGTGTTTTACATAATCACTAGAGACAGTCGATAACAATATTTCATGTGTTTTACGAGTGTCATAAGTCTGATAAACCCAATTAAATACGCTTACAAAGGCTTGGTATCGACACACTCTATGCCTGGAGATCCTCTCCTCTCTCGTATAGTGAAGTCCACATTTCATCAAAACTTGTTTGTAGGAAAACTGTGTTTAATGATAAATTATCATGGTATTTCGTATACTGTGATGATCATATTCTTTTAAATGGTATTTACTGAATGATGGAATCAAAGAAAACTGCCCATAAATTGGCAAGAAAGATAAGTACACGTGGAGACAAACGACTTAAATAGATGTCTCTTAAACGGTTGTCACTAACAAATCAAACACATCTGAGCAGAAACTGATTATAATTAAAATTGAACGGTCCAAAGAACAAAAAAGCTTTGAAAATGGCGACTAATAGTGATCGGGAATTAAAATATGCTTATTTGCTATACATGTGACAGCACGTGATGCCATTTCATTTTTTTCAATTTTATTGCAGTTTTTAGACAAAGGTCAAGATCAGCAACTTCCAAATAAATTTTAATTTAATTTATTATTTCTTTCAATTATATTTGTGATGTTTGTAGTCTGCCAGTTCTTTTAATTTTGTCTTTGTATGAATATATTTGTTTTTAAATACCTCATGTCTTAATAGTCTATATGATTGATTATGTATCATTCAATGCTGATGTTTGTTTTATTTATGCATGCCATTTATTGTTATCACTGTAAATGTCGGTTAATAGCTATTCATAGCTAATGTTTCTTTGTTACCCATGTACCGACTTAAAATAAAACTTGATTTGATTTTATTCATTATTGGATGTAAATCATACCAACCAGCCATATTATTTTCATTTGATAAAAAAAGAAAGAAATTTCAAAAGAACTGATGCTATTTCAGCATGCTTTGCGACCCTTTTATGTGGATTTATGTATGACATAATTATACTCGTTTATTTTCGGTAACAACACATTAGTTAAATAAACGTGTTCGTATATTTCGCCTTTTGTATTTAATATAAATTGTTTAACAACAAGCTTTTTTGCAGAGGCTTTATCTTCTATTGTCAGACAAGACTGACACTATGACAAGATTCAATCTAGGCATGACACAATTTACAACACAATGTTAGAATCATACAATGGTTCTTCATAAAGAATTTATGTCAAATGTAAATCATAAATACTCATTGTGAAAATCGTTCCGCCTTATTCAATCTTCTAAATTTGTCTATTCCTTTTTAAACAACAATTTACGCAGGACATGTTGTAATTACGTACGCGTTTTCTGGTTCTTTCAGAATGTAATTTTTAAGCAAAAAGTATATATTGAACATCGATATGTTGAGGCTAGCATTCAAGGCTGTTGATACAATATCTGCATTTAGCGGTAATGAGAATCAACAAAGTATGTAGCGATGTAGCAATTTTCAGATAATGTAATGAATCAAATTGTATATTTTGAAAGAAACAATGTAATGACATAAGTGGTTTTATTAATTAGATGGATATTAACTCTTTTAATAGACAAACTCATCGATGTGCGTATGAAATTCCTTCCTGTTACAATTTAAAAAATCATTCAAGGTAAAACTGCGTTGAGATTGTGTAAAAATAACTATAATGTCTTCTTTGAAAAACTTAAGCAAAACATGTTGCAAAAATAAAATAAAACATAACCATCCTAGATTCCCACATCGTTCTAAACTGTCAGTCTTTTGCGACACTTCAAAAGTATCATCTGATCGTTTATCTCCATAAAGATATTGCGCCAAATATTACTTTCCGTGTTTAAATAATGTTCTAGAAAATTATCAATATGTCATTAATTTTTTAGAAATATTTATATTTTAAACGACGGGTGCAGATGTAATAGATCAATAATTTTATAAACTTAACTATTACTAATGTATCGTTGCAAAAGTGTCTTTAAAACTATATAAACAGTCACGATAAGCTTTTATTATTTGCACACATGGAGATATAAAAAGCTGTTGTTGTTTAGGCTTTGGTATTTGAGGTTGTTATTTTTTATAAATATTTTTTAAATGATGCCTTTTGGAAATTGGAAAAATAAGTATTAGATCAATTATCGTTGCATTTGTGTACACTCTTTACAATACACTGATATTCCTGTGCACAAATATTAAATTTAAATCTTATAATAACTAACATACTCGTTTCCAATTTGATAAATACCGTGGTACGCACACGTTTGGGTGTATAATTATATTGTTTGTTCATTAATGTCCCTATCGTTCTGTGGTACAACTGACGCGGAACGGTAAAGAAAAATAGAACTTTACGGGATGTAATGCGCTCTGTAAAGCAATACGTAGGAGCAGTCATGGTGACTAGATGAGCATTTCCCATGCTAGCCACACATTTTGGCGTTTTATTGAGTCAGACCCGGTCACTTATGATGGATTGGAACGACATTTTAGGCTTTTCTAAAATTAAATGGTACATATATAGTCTTATTTTGTTAATTGTGATAAACATTGTCAATTGATATGTAATTCAGGTAACACAATTAAAAGGACTCTAATTATCTAATTAATATAAGTTAAACATTAAAAAATCCATTAATAATCTACACGATCTGCAGTTCACCCCCTGAAAAGTTATGTGCATATTCTATGTGTTTGCAATTACATTTCATTAAATATGTTATTTAGAATAAATGCGTGCTATACAATAAACTTAAACAACTGGGGATGTGTTAGAGTCATTCTGTATCATATACCTTTATATTTCGAAAGTCAAGATTGCAATACATTTTCAAAGGTACTTTTTAAAACCTATTTCTGCTGTTTCTCATATATGTATATGTTTTTGATGATAATAGTTTTCTGTATGTAAAACTTAGCAATTGAAGATTGATAATGTGTGTTGAAACTGTTGAGGATGTTATCTTACATAAAAGGACAATTCCCCAAAAAATGCGCGAAAGTAGCCTACTACAGTCTGAATTGTCTTCACCAGGAAATTCTACTTGGAAGATAAAATCATCTACGACATTGTTTTAATTAGAACACAATTCTTCAGAGTAACCGTGATTCTTATAGCTCATTAGTCTTCTTTCAAAAGCTGAAGGTACCAGAGCCAACAATACATTCGAGGCATTTAAATGTTTTACTTTGTTTTGCCACAGCAAACACTGCTAACCATAGGGACGCGACCTGGCCCAGCTCTCCTGATTTTCCAGACAATAATGCTGAGCGCAAAGTTGACAAACACACGTATGGCAATGATGGGGCAAAACAGAAGCACTGCAAAGTGCGGCGCAAAACAGTTGCACTTCACATGCGTCGATATCAAAAAAGGTCCCTGTTGTCAGCAGTGACTCTCATGAGGCTAGGGAGGGTAGAACCAGTTCTCCAGACTAAAAATTAGTAAATTTCAAGGCTAGTTGACTTAAACAGACAAAACTATCAAGAAATTATAGAACTAATAAAACAACGTGATGTTTTGTTTCTCATTATCCCTCCAGAAATTTGCTTTTAGGTGGGATAAACCACGTGACAGTATACGTTAACAAGACAGCCACAATGACATCAACTTGTTCATATACAACGAAGAACTGGTTTTGGTAAATAATGTATGTTTAAACAATAGCTAGGGGCTTTTAAAGTCCAAGTTATTTGTTCAGTTATTTAGCCATGATATTGTGTGTGTATTACAAATAACCCTGGATCTGCGAAACGTTAACTTACGCAGAGGGCTAGTTATGTGTGCAGATGCAGAATGATGCTTTAAGTCCGTGCGAGCATGTGTCTATCTTTGACTGTCAGTTACAAAGCAGCCAGATTTATAATCGTCAAGGGATATTTTATGTATTTATTATCGTTGTGTGATTGAATCAAGTTTTCTATGACGTCACCAATTATTCCCATTTGGTACAACACCAATGTTGCGAGTTCTTCGTTTTTGAAGTATTCAAACACTGATGCGCTCAATGACCGTACTGTTTCTATGGACGTTTGTAGACGCGTCGGTCGGTAAGGGTCACCCAAGAAGTACATGTATCCCTTCGCTTCGCATCTGCTTGTGTGTGCACTTTGAACATAAGTTGGGTTGTTCAGGGGGGGGGGGGGGGTGCGGCAGAAAGAGAAGGAAGTTCATGAGCGAAAGCCGTTTTTGCGTATTTTCGCTACTTTCCACATGGTAGCCGGTTCAAGATTATTGTGAACTAAGAAAACATAATAAAACATCGTTATGTTGTTCAAGCATCTCTCGCCAGTGTCTTGTTTCGTGTATGTGCACTGACTGTTTGCAGACATTCATTTCTCTATTTTTACGGATATACATTGTTGGTTTTAAAGCTCGTACAATAGTCTTTTAGACGATGTTTCTGAAGATTTTTCACGATATCTGGCGTGATGTAAATTTTTCGGTTTTCGCACAAATCAAACTGACACATTCTTAAAATGAATAGTTTATGACACGGTCTGTGTGTTGGGACGTGGCATAGACAGCCAAGGAATCAAACTTTTGTAGATCAATTTGAGCTTCATTGGATGTCATTACCGCAAGGACGATCACCATGCACAAGCGCGTTAGGTAGGGGAGACCTTGCGCACGTTTCAAAGAGAAGTGGTGGGCTACCTCGAGATGTTGATATGTCGGCATTGGAGATATTGTTATATAGCTCGCAGACACACAGCGCTTTGGGAACGACTGCGGTGTTTTACAGAAAAATCGCGGTTTGTCTTTTATCTGATCCTTCCGTCTGTTTCACAGTATCGATGTCGGAGCGGTATTTTCCACTGATAGACTGTATTAAACCAACATGTGTGCATTTTGCCGCTTCAGGTGTAGAGTCGTATGTAATCTGGAACTGGGGTTCTGCTTTGGTCCGTTTTCGGTCCATTGTCATAACGGCACGTTTAGCAGCGTTGTATGTGAAGCGCCACTTGTTGGCATGTGATTGAATCTCTCCACCAATTCGTTTAAGACGCGATGCAATAACGACAGTAGAACCACGTTATCAGCTTAGTTAAGGGAATATTTAGACAGGTCATCGATCTGAAAGGGATCAGGGATGTCATGAGTTTGTTCAGTAGATCATTTATAAAGATGATGTAGAAAAATGGTGTACATATATGGCCCTGCAGGAGGCCCTGTTCCATCGGGAAAGGTTCCGATACGCATTCGTATGGGAATACACGACAGGTTCAATTTTGTAGTGACACAAAGATAACTCGGAGCAACTTCCCATGAAGTTTGAGTTGATAAATCAGCAAGTTGACCCTGAGTTTTTCGAAGGCTGACTGAGCATCCAGTTTAAGAGGCATGCTTCAAAGAAGTAACAGTAAAAAGCCTCTTGTAGCAAGTATGTTAACATTTTGAAGTTGTACTTTTCTTTTTATTATAATTTAGTGATTTGAGACCATGCTAAATTGTTTTCTTTGCGTTTCACAAGCAGGTTTTAAACAATTTTGTGACCATTGGAATAAAAGAGAGATAGCCCTATAGCAGCTAGGGCATTTATTAAGTGTGACACTTAGACCATATTTGAAACCGCGAGGTACTTTGCAGTGGGTCAATATCATGTTGAAGACTTTACAAAATACTCTGGTAAAGTTTGGCCGCCATCTTTCAGGTGTTCATAAGTGATGTTGTCGAGCGCTTCGCTTTTGTTGTTTGTTAGTTCCTTGACAATGTGATCAAATTCCGTTATGTATGTTTCGTAGAGAAAAAATAGGCGTAGTCATGATCAAAGTCTGGTGTTTTGCGGTACTCGGTTACTGACTGGTTAACGATATCTTTGTGAAAACGGTCAAACTTGTTTTTTTTCAAATCAATATAATCGTTTGAAGTGGGATTTCCATCCTTACAGCACCCCGTCGACGGCTGTCTCCCGCTTGACATTGCTTATGTATTTGATACAAATAAGTTTAACAAGCGGATTTTTAAATCCAGAGATACTAGATATCATATAATTGTCGCAAACTCGCAATCATATCACATGACATGACATAATATTAACGATATCATGCACAGTTGAAATCATTCGTATGGTTCACTTATTATTGACGTTATATGCGAAGCTATTGTGAAACAAGATTAACTTTATTTTGGCTTCAACAAAAAGACTCCTAGATTTTACCATGCTTTGTCTACTACTACTACTACTGTAAAGCATATACAATGTTATGTTTCCGAAATCAACATTTACAAATAAAACTTATAAAGTACATGTATTTGATTTAACGTCACGTTTAAGACATACTTAGACAAGTTGTTAAATGTCACAAGTAGCCGAAAGTATAAGGACATCTCAGACGCGATGTGTCTTATAAACTTCGGAATAGCGTCAATAATGAATTACACTTCAACAAGAAACTACTTAAATTCTAACTAATTCGCCGACCGGAGATGTTTCCCAGTAGGAGTCACAATTAAGAAGACGAGTAACTAAAGGTTAAATCAATGTGATAGCCACGAAGTTGTGAGTTCATTCCAACACACACTCGTTTACCATACTCATTTAACTTTTTCCAATACGGTTTTGTACCGCTATATCCATGTTCGTTTTCGAGGATGATAATGTATTGGGTCCATTCAAAATTATCACGTTAAAGGTTTGGTTTAACAGTTCTAATTTTGCTTGATGTACATCGAACAAATTATAAGGCAACAGATGCACAACTTGTACAAATAAACTCAGTGTATTTTTATATGATATACTATGTTAAAAAACAACATATCATGATAGCAGGAACTTTCATGTTAACAACCATGCATAATATGATATATTACTGGCAATTAACATATTTATTAGTGTTAAAGGGTGACGACAGCATAATTCACAACTCACAAAACTTGATATAAAAATATAGCAATGGACTGCAAAAGGCATATTTCGCGTTCGAGCACAACTAGGCTTTTACGAAACGTCGATTGTAAATATATTAAATAAATATTATATCATATCGTTTTTGATATTTTTTATATACACATATATAGTTTTTTTTATTGTACGACACATAAACCATTATTACGGGACAGACAATTATTTAGACGACCTCGTGCACGAAACTTTAACTGATAGATAATTATTTATTTTCAACAAACTGAAGGGGCTTATACTTGATTTTTTCATTCTTGTCAATACATGAACATAACATCAACACAATTGTCTATGAAACGCGGTCAAAATGAATTCGCTTTACTTATAAGAGTTATTCAGTTTCACTTGTTTTTAGGTTTTAATCAATCGATCTAAAATGTCAATTTTAAAACTCAAATACTCAATTGTCCATTTATAAACACTTCGTTTATGTGATGATAGTTTTTTTTTTAAGGTGATATTATGCGCATCTAACAGTATATATGTATGCTATTTGTATAGGTTTCTATCGCAACCGTTGTTTATTTTTGGTGTTTTCACTTCATATACACTTATATTTGTTAATGAAGCATAAACATAATAGAACAATATCCCGGAAAGACAAAAATAATGCATTTGAATATCAACCGTTCTTTCGTTTGACAAATAATCATGCATGTACGCTGTGAATCTGAATTAAGTGTAAGTGCAGATTCGTTCATATATATTCATACGACACACAAACACTAACTCCGATCATAATAAAAAGACAGTTCCGTTCGGCTTAGAGGACTGTACAGTCATGTAAAATATCGAATATAATACATATTTTTTATAAACAACTGGTAGCAAGATGAGTTGCAGATATTTAGTCAGTTACCACGTATTAACTAACTATTTTGACCTGTTAATTCTTTTGAGCTCAATTCAACAGTGAAAAATGCGCGTAACATCACTTTAAATGAGACACTTACATAAACCTGAAAAAATCGATTTAAAACATTATCCACAATTTAATGCTGTTTACAAAATGCGCAAGATTGATTGTTTTAAGGATTCAACAAAAGTGGTAATTTAATTTAAAAACACTTAACCAGCTTGTGTGTTTTCGGTGTATTGTCAACCGATCAAACATAGTTAAGGCTTACATATTAAACGATTAAACTGTCATTGTTTACGAATTGTATAAGTAACACATACATGGCACTGGTTATTGCGCTAAATGAATGATGTTCGAATCAAATCCCATTTACAGTGGTGATTGCTTTTTAAACATTACACTTTTTCAAATGCTGTTTAGGATTTTTATAATTTAAATATGTGTACAGAAAACCAATACACATGCTTAGATCAATAGAGCAATTAAAGTTACAATAATTGTAAATTATGTACATATGTACAACCGTTTTTTGTATGGCTTAGTTGGATTGTGTCGTCTGCCATTGAGTTCTGCAACATTCCATACGTCACGTACGTTTGCGGATTGCGAATCGTCGAATGTAGATTTGTTAACTAATTAAATCCATAAACTATAGCAATAATAAAATGTAACTATTTTATATTTTTTTGCATGGCGTTTTAAATAGGACGCGAAAACTAAGGCAATAATACAAAACGGATTGTTTTTCATAAACAACATGCATTTAATCCAAACTAATCATTATAGGGGGTTTCATATTTTCCCATTACTTCAACAACAAACAAGGGCTGTTTGTAAAACATGAATGCCCCCCATATGGGCTGTCCGTTGTAGTGGCAGCCATTGTGTGAATACGTTTTTTGTCACTGTGACCTTGACCTTTGACCTAGTGACCTGAAAATCAATAGGGGTCATCTGCCAGTCATGATCAATAAACCTATGAAGTGCAATGATCCTAGGCGTATGCGATCTTGAGTTATCATCCGGAAACCATTTTACTGTTTCAGGTCACCGTGACCTTGACTTTGACCTAGTGACCTCACAATCAATAGGGCTCATCTGCGAGTAATGATCAATCAACGCATGAAGTTTCATAATCCTAGGCGTATGCGTTCTTGATTTATTATCCGAAAACCATTTTACTATTTCGGATCACCATGACCTTGACCTTTGACCTAATGGCCTCAAAATCAATAGGGGTCATCTGCAAGTCATGATCAATCTACCTATGAAGTTTCATGATCCTAGGCGTATGCGTTCTTGAGTTATCATCTGAAAATCATTTTACTATTTAGGGTCACCATGACCTTGACCTTTGACCTAGTGACCTCAAAATCAATAGGGGTCATCTGCGAGTCATGATCAATCTACCTATGAAGTTTCATGATCTTAGGTGTATGCGTTCTTGAGTTATCATCCTAAAACCATTTTACTATTTTGGGTCACCGTGATCTTGACCTTTGACCTAGTGACCTCAAAATCAATAGGGGTCATCTGCGAGTCATGGTCTATCTAACGATGGAGTTTCATGATCCTAGGCGTATGCGTTCTTGAGTTATAATCCGGAAAGCATTTTACTATTTCGGGTCATCGTGACCTTGACCTTTGACCTAGTGACCTCAAAATCAATAGGGGTCATCTGCGAGTCATGATCAATCTACCTATGAAGTTGCATGATCCTAGGCGTATGCGTTCTTGAGTTATCATCCGGAAACCATTTTACTAGTTCGGGTCACCGTGACCTTGACCTTTGACCTAGTGACCTCAAAATCAATAGGGGTCATCTGCGAGTCATGATCTATCTAACGATGAAGTTTTATGATCCTAGGCGTATGCGTTCTTGAGTTATCATCCGGAAACCATTTTACTATTTCGGGTCACCGTGACCTTGACCTTTGACCTAGTGACCTCAAAATAAATAGGGGTCATCTGCGAGTCATGATCAATCTACCTATTAAGTTTTATTATCCTAGGCGTATGCGTTCTTGAGTTATCATCCGGAAACCATTTTACTATTCCGGGTCACCGTGACCTTGACCTTTGACCTAGTGACCTCAAACTCAATAGGGGTTATCTGCGAGTCATGATCAATCTACCTATGAAGTTTCATGATCCTAGGCCCAAGCGTTCTTGAGTTATCATCCGGAAACCACCTGGTGGACGGACCGACAGACCGACAGACCGACCGACATGTGCAAAGCAATATACCCCCTCTTCTTCGAAGGGGGGCATACAAATTGGTGTATTTTTGCATTTTAATAAACCAGCATCCTTATCTAATTCGAGATGACAGATTAAACAACTACATCAGTATTTATAAACAGTTTCACTCAATCACAACACATACACTATTTATTGCCAAATTACAGATACTTTAAATAAATTCTAATCAGGTAGGGCCACCTTATACTATCTTTGCATTTAAAAACGTGCATTAAAACAGTCGAGAAGGGGCGGTAAAACATGTTTGCTTTGAATTCTATTCAGTGAATGTCATACTACAGAATGAACATAAGTGTGAAATAATACCGTTTGAATATCCGATGATTTGCTTGCTGTTTGACGTTGTATAATTCAATATCAACTTTTTCACTGACAAATATATCGCTACAAAATGACGTATTGCAATGATAATTGTAGCTATAACAAGAACATTATTTGTGAAGTAAATCTATTTGAGTTCACATATGGTCTTTTCTTTGAAGATTTTGGATATGGTTCCCGTTACAACTGAATTGATAATGTGATCTGAATGGGCAACTAAGTATCGCTTTCAACATGAGTAATAAATCGGTATAAGTGTT